>NW_027555847.1:274932227-275090338 GCF_003287225.1 Phascolarctos cinereus | reverse complement strand
AACTCAAAAGCATATGGAAGTGATTGTTGATAAATCAAAATAAATTAATAAAATTTAAAAAAAATAGTGGTTTGACAAAACTTATAAGGTAAAGTCAGGCTGAAAATATATTTAAAACAAAGTTTATTATCTTATAAATGATCAGCTCTCCAAAGGAATACAATACAAAAGGTCACATCATAAATAATTTAGAAGAATGGAGAAGAAGATAACTTTCAAGAAATTGGTAGGAATAACATTCTTGAAAAAGCAAAGCTTATAGAGGCACTCTATTAAAATTGTATCATGTTCTGGTCCTGCTGATCACTGCTCCCTTCTATACAATATAGTAAGCAAATTTATAAGTAGCCAGTGTAAAGGGCCAGGACATGAGATTGCAAAAGGGGGACCTGGAAGTCATCTATCTAAAGATCAAAGGAGCATAATATATTAAATGCATTATATATTAATCAAAATTCACATCCTGGTGATATGTGATGAATCAAGGGAAGCATGTAGGTGCTATTTTTCAAAGATTCCAGTCCTATTACATGTAAATTCCAGATGAAGTCCATACCTCCACAGTTTCAGATCAGTAGAACATCAAAAAGATGCTGATAATTTTGAGACAGTGGCTTTGAAGGTTAACCATAACTTTAAGATGATTTGAATGTGTTAATGAACTAACCCCAAGCTAGCACAAATAGGAGTTGGTCTGTTTCACCCAAAAAACCTATAAAAATGAGATCTCAAACTCTTGCTCCTCACCCTGCACCCCATTCCCGCACTTCTACATCTCCATTGGCATGCTGCCTGGTGCTTTCCAACTGTAATCCATGGTTACTTGAGTGATCTTCTCTGTGTCTGTCCCTCCTCACCTCATCCGTACACTGCCTGCCTTAGTTCACCCTCCCATCCTCTGTTCTCATGCTGTCTGCCTCTGTAACTCTTTCGCCACTTGTCTCTGCCTTTATGGTCTTTTTGTCTCCATACCTCCCGTGTTTTAAAGTCCTCTTGCCACCCCATTTCTTGCTGCCATCCATGGTCTTTCTCTGCAAGTGCCCAAAGAACCTCATGTGCCTGTCCCTATTTCATCATTTCATAAATATCAATTTAAGCTCATAGACTAATTAAAATGGACAAATTTTATGTACATTCAATGAAAAAGTTTTTTGTAAATAAAATAATGCATTTAGAAGTAGAAGTGAAACACTTAAAAGGACAAAATAATCTTTGTTGCCGGTCTCTCTAATGAAGGTCTGTATGCCTGTTCCATAAGCAACAAACTTCCCTTCATCCTAAACATTTTCTTCTCCTACTGTTTCCATCTACTAGCCCTTACTGAAACTTAGCTCCCACAAGATGACATAACCTCCTTAGCCACTCTTTTTAATATTGGCTGCACCATCACTCATTCTCACTGAAGAGGTAGGGTACTTGGAATATGCATTGCTTCCCATTGTTACTTCCAAGTTCTCTCCCTTCCTCCATTACTTAGTAACCTCTCCTCCTTTCAGAATTGTGCTATTTATGTCTAGTACGTAATCAAAATACTGGTAGCTGTTGTCTACAAACCCCCCAGATTATTCTCTTTCCTTTCTCAATCAGTTCTGTACACAGCTCACGATCTATGTTTCTCTCCTTCTCAGTTGCTGCTCTCACATTGTGGGACTTCAACATTCATACTGACTTTCCTTCAAGCATCCTGGTTGCTCAGTTATTCAACCCACTTATTCCACATGAGCTAGTCCTCTACCCCTTCTCAGTCACACACAAAGGTCAGACCTTTGATCTAGATATCAAATACATTTGTACCACCTCCATGTTTAAAAATTCATAAATTCCCTTATCCAACTATAACCTATTACCTTTTTATCTCTCTGCTTTCCCTTATAAAACCCTATTCTTCATCCACATTGTGAGTTTCAGTTGCTTGATCCCTCAATTCTGTTCCATGTCATTTCCCCTGTTCTAGCCATTCTCACCTTTTTTTCCCTTTCTTGACCCCTTAGTGACCTCTACACTTGACTTTACACCATCCTAATTTCTTGAATCCCTAGCACCCTTATCATACATTCCTTTACCATTTGCCAAGCCATCAATTATTTCCAGTATTTACCACCTTCACCCTTATATGTGTGTTGATGAATGAAAGGGGAGAAAATCATGCAATTGTTCTGAAAGATCCACTATCAATTTGTGTTTCACAGCCTCAACTGAGTCCTCACAACAATGTTTCACTTGTCAGCTCACTCTCCCATTCTCTGCAGTAGCTGTTCCAAAATATTTTCATTCATCCTCAAAACTTCCATGGCACTCCCTTCCCCTACCCTCTTAACTGAGAATCTTGCCTCACATTTTACTGAAATAATTGAGACTATTCACTGTGATCTCCCTCTTCTCTCTTTTTCTGTATCTATCACTCAGATGCATTCTGCCTCCTTCAACCCTGTCTCACACCATGAGGTTGCTTACTCTTACCAGAGCTAACCCCTCTACCTATTCAGGTGATCCTCTTCAATCCCATATCCAATGGATCACCTCCTCTGTCATTCCTACTCTATCACTGGCTCATTCCTCCTCTATCTATTGCCTACAAACATGCCCATGTTTCCCCCTATCCTAGAAAAAAAAACCACTCACTTGATCTTCCCATCCTCACTAAATATATTCCTCTGTCTCTTCTTCCCTTTGTACCTAAACTCCTCAAAAAAGGCCATTTATATATATACCTAAACTTTCTCTTCTCTCACCCTCTTCTTGAACCTTTACAATTCGTCTTCAGGCCTTATCATTCCACCAAAACTGCTCTCCCCAAAGTTACTAATGGTGTCTTATTTGCCACATCCAACAGCCTATTCTAAATCTGCATTCTCCTTGACCTCTCTTCAGCTTTTGCCACTATAAATAATCATCTCTTCCTTGATACCTTTCTCTCTAGGTTTTCAGGACACCACTCACTTCTGGTTCTCCTACCTATCTGACCACTCCTTCTCATTCTTCTTTGAAGGATCCTCTCTCATCCAGATTGCACATTCTTAAACCATAGGTGAGTGTCTCATACCCTCTTCTCTTCCCTTTCCTTTCCTTCCCTTTCCTTTCATTTTCTTTTCTCTCTATACTGCTTCACTTGTTGATTTCATCAGCTCCCATGAATTTAATTACCTACTTATCAGGCATCCTAACAAAATTTTGATCATGATCCTCCCAAGGGCTTTTAAGGATATGAAAATGTGCCTTGAGAATAATGACTTGTAAAAAAAAAGTATACTTACCATACTACTTTTCACACTGATAGGAAAGCTCCATTTAGTCAACATAATAGAATTTCAGTAAATTGCTGCTTGCGCCTTTAAATTTCCTAAAATTTGATGCCAGAAAAAGTTAGTGAGGGCCAAAGATTTTCATTTGTCACAGAAGCACTAGTGTCTTCTGTTGTTCTCTCAAAACACTAAACTCCATGAAATACTACATTGCAGAGTGATCACTTAATGCATTTAAGAAGCTTTGTAGCAGGTGAATAATTACTTGTATAAACCAACCTTAGTGACTATGGTAAAATAGTCTAATTATTGCATTCTCAGAGTGAATGTAATTAATGTAATCTCCAAAGCATTAGGATATTAATATTTCAGATTGCTGATTGTCTGCAACATTTGTTGCACAAGATGGTAGTTTAATGTGCAGTCTGTGCCATAATTCACTGCTAATCTTTCAATACTCTGTCTTTAAAGTGCCAACTCTTAATAAATGACTGCTATAAAATCACTGGTTTGAACTCAACTCTGAACGAAAGTGAGTAATTAAGAAAAGTGCCACCTAACAGAAAAATTAAAATATAATAAATGGTCTCTGTTAAAATAAATACAAATATCAGGTGTAGTTCATAAGCAAAATGTATGAGAACCTGAGTCTTCACAAAAGTTGACATATCATTCCTTTGTGTTGATCTCTGGAAGTCTTTACCATCTTCCAATGAAATTAGCAAACATTCAAAATGAAATGTGGTCACAAAGTTGCTAAGAAAATAATGATAGATGAAAGAAATAGTAGAAAACTGGTTCCTGAGAGGATTAAAAGGAAGTTTTATTAGATAGGGATTGTCAATAGGCTTATTTATTGAATAGCTTGTGCTTTTAACCTTGAGGCAGTATGAATGTGACAGGAGTGGATGAGTTCAATAACTAGCACAAATAAAATAAATAAATAAATATAAAGGAGATCTACAGCAGTGTCATTTTAAGATCAGAAGTTATCCAAGAAGCTGTGCACTTTGTTCTTGAGTCTCTGCTAAGTATGCTTAAAGGATTGGAAACTGAAGGCTTTTATTAAACCACAGACTCCTGTAAATATGTTATTAAAAAGTAAAGAACTGGCTCCTTTCAATAAAACTGCCTTTGGCATTGGAAGACTGAGTAGAAACAAACCACAGTTGATCCCTTGAGCCTATTGTTATTACACACTATTCGTTTTGGGTTTGCTTGTTCCTCAGACTTTTTTTTTTCTTTATTATCTATCCTCCAGGCACTTCAGTAATGCCGTAAGAAATTATAGCCTGCTGTGTAGTCTGGCATCCTCTTGAATCAAATAGGTATGAAAATCACTGCTAGTTTAGCACCCAGATGAGTAAATAATGCTGTCAAAATCATGCATCTAATTAGAAATTATTATTAATAAAGAACCTTTATAATGCTTAACAGGCTATGATGAAAGTGTTTCAAACTTCATAGCCCTTCTTAATAATGCTATATAGAAACAATAGCTGACCATGTTTCTTAATTGTGCCCTCATAGTCAACTTTAATATTAAGCTTGTCTTTTTAAAGTATCTTTTAAAATATAAATGTTTCAATAACATATTCCTTTTCCACTGCCTCCCAACTCCTTTGTTAAATATCTTCTTTTCCTTCTTTGCTGTTGAGGCATTCTCTTTCAAGAAACTCTAATGATGTACTCCCTACTCCATTTCCTATAATTGTTTCATCTATGTTTTCAACTCACATTTATCATACTAACATAACTATCCAAAGAAATTAGTTACATGGTGAAAACATTCCAATTTCCTCTTTCTCTGTTGTTCTTTCAATTGATCGAGGAATAGGAGGTTATTTATTTTTTGAGATAATAAGAACTCATACTTATTTAACATTTTCTCCCTACAACCATATGAAATAGGTATTTCAAGTGTAATTATCATAATTATATAGATGAGGAGAGTGAGGTTCATATGTTAAATATTAGCCAGTACTCAAACAGCCAGTAATTATTCTAATCAGTATATGATCCAGGTTTCCAGACTCCAAGTCTATTGTGGTTACCACTAATATTTAATAGCCTTTAAATTTTACAAAGGATTTTGTATGCTATTCATCTGGTGCTCACAACAATCCTTTGAGGTAGCGGCTATTACTATCTCCATTTTGAAGAAATGGAAACTGAGGCCAATAGAGAATAAGTGACATGTCCAGGATCACACAACTATTAATTGTATTAAGTAGGATTCAAAACTCAGGTATTCTGGTCTCTAAGTCCACTACTGTATACCCTTTGACAAGCTACCTGCTTCCCACTCTACCCTCCATCTGGATTCTTGAGGCGTGGGTCTTGGGAAAGGAAGATTCTGGAAGGCAGAGTCTACTTCAGTTTTTGCATTTGTAACCTTAGTGTCTAGTATGAATCTTGGTTCATAATAAACATTACAAAAAATGGTCACATGAATAGAGTATTGAGCGCATGCTATATACTTTCTCAGCATCATGTTAAACATAGTTCAGATACGAAAGACCACTTACTTTCATTTCTTTTGGCTCTTCTACAACCGTACTATCATCCATGTTATTTTTTTTTACCTGTTCTTCAAGCCCTGTCTCATAAAATCCCTTTGTGGTACAAAAAAATGCATGTTATCATCTTCATTTTAGAGATGAAGAAACCAAGGTCTAAAGAAGATTAGTTCACCCAAAAGCTTCACAAATGGAGTGAACTAAATTACCAATAGGACAGAAAATTGATCAAGCAATTCAGATGAGTCTTAGTCAATAAGATTCTGTAGCAAATGAAATGGAGAGTTGCACTAAATCTTTTGATTTAATACATATCTAGCTTTATAACCACAGACAAGTCACTTCAATTTCCTCATATCTAAAATGAATGGCATGGGCTACATGGTATCTTTCTCATCTCTAAAACTAAGATGCTATATGTTCCAGAACCTTGTAACAGTATGATCTGGGATCAAAGATGTATTCCTGAGCCTTAGCTTTATGTGTGTTTGTGTGTGCATGTTGTTGTTCTTCTTGCCATTCAGTCTTTTCTGACTCTTCATAACCCTCTTTGGGGTTTTCTTAGCAAAGATTTGATTTGTCATTTCCTTCTCCAGTTCATTTTAAAATATAGAACTGAGGCAAACATAGTTAAGTGACTTGTTCAGGTAAAAAGTTAATAAGTATCTGAGGCCAGATTTGAACTCAGGTCTTCATGACTCCAGGTCTATTGCTTTATCCTCTGTGTCACCTAACTGCCCTGATCTTATTTTATTTATCTAGAAAATAAGGATGACATTGTTTGCGTTGCTGACTACACAGAGGTATTATCAGGAAGGAGTCTTGTAAAATACACACACACACACACACACACACACACCACACACTATATAAAAGAAAAAAAAAACTTCTACAATCTTCTATAAATAGTAGCTATTATTGCTACTTTACTGTTTATTATAGTGTGCTGATTCCAAAATTTCAGAACCATAAAAAAAATTAATTCAGTCCAGCCTATAATCAAGTAAGAATATATTCTACTACATTGCTCATAAATGATCATTAAATCCACTTTTGAATATCTTTAGTGATCACAGTCCATTGCCATGTGGATGTTTGTGGGTAATTTCATAAAAAAATTGGAAGCTGCTACTATGAGCTAGTTTATTCGGATAAAGAAAAAAACTAATAGTGAGGAAAAATCATCTTTATTGTCATCAGTTGCCCATTTATTGATTATTGTACATTGATCTAGTAAATGTTCAATAAATATTTGATCATATTTACCTTCATGAAATGGCTATGTCCTGTCATTTTCAAAATCAAACTTTTCTTTTCTGGATGCACGTATACTTATAAAGATGCATTTTGTTATGTATACAAAAGTACATTCATATCTGTCAGATGTCCACAAAGAATTGTAATTCATTTTATGATAGGTTTGCTGACGTTTTTCATATTTCTATTTCCTAGCTTCTCACACTTTTGAAGTCCATTGTAAGTATTCTCCAAAGAGTATCTTGTTTCCTAAAATTCACTTCACGTGGAGAATTTAGGTCATGAGAAAGCTTAAAAAATGTTTTATATACTATCTTTTCAAAAATTCTCTTCTCATTTATTTGATTTTAAAGCCTTTAGCAGACTTTAAAATGCTTTATACAACAATATTTCATGAGAGCAAGGATAACTGTGAACTATGAGTGTTCTCAGGAGCTTTTAGTTGATTTTTTTTTTATTACTTTGTACTGTGCAACACTTAACAGCTTCCACAAAACTCTACCACTACATTCTCATTATTTCTTATTGTCAATAATATGTTTATTTTATATTCATAAATATAATTTTTCTTCATTTTCCTGACAGTTTCTTAAACCATAAGTAGTTAATTAAACTACTTCACCTTCTAGAGGTCTTAAAATGATTTTTATTTACTGCTAGTGTAAAGAATCATATTTCATCATAAATAGAATCCACACAATTTGTTCCCAAGAAAAAGAAATGTAAATATAAATACTTAAAGTGTTACGACGGGGTTGTAGGAGCCAGAAAATATTACCCAAGATTCACAGGAGAGTACATTTAGTCCCATTCCAACACCATAACCAATGTTTCTTTTAACAGAGGCTATGTTACATAAGCAACAGATTATGAAAACTAAGTATATATGAAAAAAAATTCAGTTTTTTAATAAAATAAAATTTATGTTAAGGTTAATCTAAAGCACATTTAATAATATCCACAATTTATATTTGCTATAAATGGTAATTACACAAAATGACATGTATATTATAGAAATTCATGTAAATTGTGGAATTTACTTATAAATACCTGAATCAAGGGTTTAAGGAGATAGATCGATACATGTGCATGTGTGTACATGTACGCACACACATATGTACATACATACACAGAGATATAGGTAGTTATACACATCCTTGTGTGTCTGTATGCACACACACATACAAATATGTGGAGTTTTTTTAACTTTGTTAATATGCAGGGTTTGGGATTCTGTGGGATTAAGAGGAATTCAGGACTGAACTAGAACAGGGAAGAGAATAGTTAGATAAAGGAGCTACAAAAACTCTAACAGGTTAGGAATAAAATGGGAAAATTTGAAGGAAGGGGTTTGGGTTGAGAAAGAAGGGGATCAGAAGAGCCACTGAGCTTAGGGTCTTAAGCAGCAGAGGAAATATGTGTTAAGACAGACTAAATTTTGGCTCCCAAGATTTATTCTGGATTCAGAACTTACAGGTTTAAAAAATTATAATATTACTTCGAAGAGATGGAAAGAAATGGCAGTAGGCAACCATAGTAAGTAACATACAAGAATATGCTGTAACTACTAAGAAGGAGAAGGAGTTTTCAAATCTGATGAGCCAAAAGGCAAAAGAAAAAGACAAGACCAAAAATGACTTCTCTAGAAAATTTGAATATAGCCTTATAAGGGCAAAAAGGAACTTAGGCTAGAGGATATCCAAGCATGACCGATGAAAAGACCAGGGAAAAAGCATTCATTACTTATGTACCACACATAGTGTTAAGTGCAGGAGACACAAATACAAAAATAAATCAATACCTAACAACAAAAGAGTTATATTTTAAGAGGGGAGACATACATATATATTTGGTTCAGAAATTTACAAGGATAGTTAATGGAGACATGGCTGAATAGATTGACATATGCTTTTTAGAAGCAATTATTTCATTATGAATCCAGAACTGGAAACTGGGGATGTGCGAGGACAGCAGAGTAAACATATGTGATGGTAAGGTAGCTACTGAAAATACAGCTGGGCAGTGAAATGAAGCATGACTAGACATGGGCTTCAAAGTAGTAGATCATTTGAATCAAACACCAAGCAGGGAAATAGGGACTGGGGACAGGGGAATTCTGGGGTGAAGGGGTTAATTCTTCCAGGTTATGATTTCTCATATAGGTAGTAAGGCTTTTATGAAAAGATGGCTGTGTATAAAGTGAAATGTGACTGGAACTTGGCCTAGATATATTGGTCAACTTGAGGGAGCCATAAATAAAGTATACCATGGCAATAGCTCTAGGGGTAGTAGGGATGAGAACTCATAAGCAAGTTTCTGGCCAGGCAGCAGAGCTGCAATCAAGAGAGAGGTAGGGCATGAAGAATTATTGAAATGCAAATATAGGAGGCAAGAGAAAATGAGAAGTATAAATACATTTGAGCATGGAAAAGATTATAAAGTGCTTATACTTTTTTATTACATTCTTATTAAAAATATTTTCACATTAGTGATATTGTAAGGAAGAATTAGAACCAATAGGAGGAACCACCAGAAAGAGGAAACAAAACAAAACAGAAGAAAAAAAGTAGCAAGTAGTATGTTTCGATCTACATTCAAACTCCATAGCTCTTTCTTCATATATGAATAGCATTTTCCATCATGAGACCTTTGGAGATGTCTTAGATGCTTGCATTGTTGAGAAGGACTGAGTCTATCAAAGTTAGTCATTGCACAATGTGTCTGTTACTGTGTACAATGTTCTTCTGGTTCTGCTCACTTCACTTAGCATCAGTCTATACAAATCTTTCCAGGTTTTTCTGAAGTCAGCCTGTTCATCATTTCTTACACCAGAATAGTATTCCATTACATCCATAAAGCACAACTTGTTCAGCCATTCCCCAATTGAAGGGCATCCCCTCAATTTCCAGTTGTTTGCCACCACAAAAAGAGCTGATATAAATATTTTTATACATGTGGGTCCTTTTCCCATTTGTATGTTCTCTTTAAAATAGCCCTAGAAGTGCTGTTGCTGGGTCAAAGGCTTTGCACATTTTTATGTCACTTTGGGCATAGTTCCAAATTCCTCTACAAAATGGTTGGATCAATTCACAACTCCACAAACAATGCATTAGTGTTCAAATTTTCCCACATCTTCTCCAACATTTATCATTTTCCTGTTTCATCATGTTGGCCAATCTGATACATGTGAGGTGGTACTTCAGAGTTATTTTGCATTTCTCTAATCAATAATGATTTAGAGCATTTTTTCATGTGACTATAGATGGATTTAACTTCTTCATCTGAGAACTGCCTGTTCATGTCCTTTGATCATTTATCAATTGGTGAGTGACTTGTATTATAAATTTCACTTAATTCTCCATATATTTTAGATATGAGGCCTTATCAGAGAAACTGAGTGGAAAAATTCTTTCCCAATTTTTCTTTCCTTTTAATATTGGTTGCATTGGCTTTGCTTGTGCAAAAGCTTTTTCAATTTAATGTAATCAAATTAGGCCTTTTGCATTTCATAATGTTCTCTATCTCTTGTTTGGTCATGAATTCTTCTGTTCTCCATAAATCTGATAGGTAAGCTATTCCCTGCTCTCCCAGTTTGCTTATAGTATCAGCCTTTATATTTAAATCTTGAACCCATTTTGACTTTATTTTGATATATGGTGTAAGATTTTGGTCTATGCTTAGTTTCAGCCATACCTTTTTCCAGTTTTTCCCAGCAGTTTTTGTCAAATAGTGAGTTCTTATCCCAGAAGCTGGGATCTTTGAGTTTATCAAATAGCAGGTTACTATAGTCATTGACTACTGTGTCTTGCATACCTAACCTATTCCACTGATCCACCACTCTATTTCTTAGACAGTATCAGGTAGTTTTGATGATTGCTGCTTTATAATACAATTTAAGATCTGGAATGTTTGGGCCACCTTCCCCTGCATTTCTTTCCATTAGTTCCCTTGGTATTCTGAACTTTTTGTTATTCCAAATGAATCCTGTTATTATTTTTTCTAGCTCTATAAAATTTTTGGTAGTTTGATTGATATGACACTGAATAAGTAAATTAGCTTGGCAGAATTGCCATTTTTGTTATATTAGCTCGGCCTACCCATGAGCAACTAATGTTTTTCTGATTATTTAGATCTGACTATCTTTATGTCAGGTACTTATATTTTAAAAGGTGAGAAGAAGCATGTCCTTCAGCAACCTATTCTCTTCCAAGTCACTGAAGAAGTAAAGCAAGAACAAATGTGAAACCTGTGTGGGCAATTTGCTTTGTTGGTTTTAAGAGACAAAGAAAAAGGAGGAGAAAAGGAATATAGTAAGGAAGAAATGAAGAAAAATAAAAGCAGGAGTCATGATCAAGATCTAAGACAAGACAATAATACAACTGGACAAGATTTAAAGTGATAAAGAAGCAGTATTATACTTGAAAACACCAGCAACAATGAATCATTGAATTTACATATTTATTTTATTTATTTATTTTAGCAGACCAGTGATGTGTGTAGGGACATCCAAGTGAAGAGTTTCCTGTATAAATGCAGATTAGTACCTTCTTTACAGTTCATAGAGTTTTTGACAGTTTCCTGGGTCCTCATTAGATTATGTGACTTGACCAGGGTCAATATATAGTATGTGTCAAAGGCAGGACTTGTACCCTAGTCTTTCCGAATGTAAAAGCATATCTCTATCCATTATGCAGCACTGCCTCTCAATGAAATAATACCTCAACTTAATGCAAATGGCATAGTACATACATAAGTACCTAAAAAAGTGAATTGAAGTAGAGACATAGATAGCAAAAGTATATTAATTGGAAGCTCAATATGTTCTTTTTAACCTAGAGAAAGCTCATAAAAATGATAACTAAGCAAGAAGTTAAGGACTTGAAGAAAAATGTTAGACAGGATATAAGTGGTATATCTTTAATATCAATTTGCTGCCAACTAATGCTAAGATCAAGGGTAGATCAAGCTTCTAACCCTGTCTAGTTCTATAAGTATTCCCCCTGCCCTCTCTCCAGAGTACCTTAGCCAATTCTATAACTTTTTTTTTCCTGTATTTTCACTTGTTCCTCTAAAGGAGTTCACAGTCTAAGAGGGGAAGACAACATTCAAAGAGTTATGTATGTGTGTGAATGAATGCATATATTCACATAGACGTATATGCATATGTGTTTATATTAAACATAACCTTACTGACTACAACACATAAAAATGATAACAAACAAAAATCACACTGGCTGCATCCTAAAATATCTATCACCTTCTGCATATGCTCAAGATCTTGTAGTTTTGTTTTGTGCTGGTTTTTTTTCCCCTACTGAAATCTTAGATAATAATGTCTTCCCTTCACTCCCTCTTTATTTTTTTTTCCTATTTCTCACTTTCTGATGCCTTTGTCTATGAGGCTAGTTTCCCTAGTGGCTAGATCTCAGAGTCTCAGCCTCTTCCCTAAAAGGGAATTCACAGTTTACCAGCCTCAGGATCCACTCCAAGTGACTCCTGGGGGGACCTCAGGAGGGAGGGAACATTTAATGTGTTAAACAGACATACACATTCCCTACACATCTCGGCTAATCTAGCAAGTTGAATAGATTTCTGCTTTTTGGATCTCCACAGTACTGGCAATTGGAAGGAGGAATGTTATAACATACACTTAAGTTTTATTGCTAGCATGTAGGTCAGCTTTTGAGGGCAGTGATTGAAGAGATGCTGGATGACTTTGTGTTAGGCATTAGGAATTATTGGCCTACTCAGTTGTTAGTTTATCAAGTTTTTACGTTGTTTCAATTCGTGGTGTTCTAGATTGTGGCAACAATAGAAATTGCTTCATCTAGACATCTGAGATACCATGAGAGATGGAAAAAATGTCTAGTCCTCCACCTTGTTGATTATGTGACTTGGAAGTTGTTGTTATCTTTAAAAAGTATTATGATTCCTATTTTTCTTTCTTTGACCCACCAATTCTTTGAGTCTGTTATTTAGCAGGGAGTTCATTTTAAATATTTTCTTTAATGACTTTATTGAATATAATTTTTATTTTATTGTGATCAGTAACAAATAAGTTTAACATTATTATTTTTCTGCATTTATTTCTAAGGTATATCTTTTGTCCTATTACAAGATTTTTTAAAATGTAAAAGTACCACTATAACAGAAATATTCATGTTGCTTTTTATTCTCACTCAGTAATTGCCAGAGATCTATATCTGACGGTTTAAAAAAATTCTGTTATGGTCCTTAACATCTCACTTTGGTTTTTATTACTATTGTTGATGTTGCTATTGTTAGATTTGTTTAGTTCTAATAAGTAGCATATTAAGGTCTCCAACTGTAACAGTTTTGCTATTTCTTCCTATAACTCATTTAGTTTTTTTAAAGTATTTTAGGTATATATGTGCATATATGCATATGTATATGCATTCCCTGCATATAAATTAAACATTGTTCATTTGCTAAGGTAGCTTTCATAAACTGTAATTTTTTTATTTATATCTTTTACCTAAGTCATTTTTGTTGTTGTCATGTCTGAAATGAAGAGTGCTACAATTATTTGTTTGTTTGTTTTTAATTCAGCTGAGGACCATAGATTTTGCTTTAATCCCTTATTTTACATTCATGTTATTTTTTTAAGTATGTTTCTTGTAAATAGCACATTGATGAATTCTGCTTTTGAATGCATTCTACCACCTTCTTCAATTTTTACTGTTGATTTTATTGCATTCTTTATAAGCTGAAGGCAGTTAGATGGCTCAGTGGATAGAGAGCTGGACCTGATGTCAGGAAGACCCTAGTTCAAATCTAGTCTCAGACACTTACTAGCTATGTGATCTGGGGCAAGTCACATAACTTCTGTAATTCACTGGAGAAGGAAATAGCAAACCACTCCAATATCTTTACCAAGAAAACCTCATGGACAGTGTGATCCATGGGTTCATGAAGACTCAGGCACAACTGAACAACAATATCACATACATATTAACAGTTACGATCATTATGTATATAAATATGTTTTATATATATATAGCATATATATATATATAAATTATATCTTTCCATCTTATTCCCTTACATATATTTTTTTTCTTTTCCTTGCTCCTCACTCCCTCTTCATCTCAAATCCCACCTTTTCTTTCTCTTCTTTAAAGCCCTCTTCATGGTTCCCTGCTCCATCTTAGCAACAAAGGAACTCTCTACATACTTCTATATTTTGATTGATTTGTAATTGGTGATGAGGGATAAGAAGATGCCAGTGAATTAATATAAAATTTATGTTTCCAGAACAAAGTCCTAAGCAAAAATGATCATTAAAGAAATATTATATTTGGTATTGACTGCTTACTTTCATATGTTTATTTTGCAAAGCTAAATTCATCATTTGATCCCTCATCTCAATTCATCTTTCTGCATCATAAGATGAGTAATACAAATTTGATCCTCAACATTTGTATATGAAGAAACTGAAGATTAGACAAGTTATGTGATGTTTCCAAGTTCCTACTCCAGTAAATGATGGAATTAGATTTCAAGTCTTCTGACTCCTAGATTCTCAAGCCTAAAACTTTCTAATAAATAGCAAATTACTGTGCTTACATTTATCTATCAATCAATCTCCTTATCAATAAATGTTTACTAAACACCTACGCTATGTTAGGCATAATGCTCAATGCTGAGGATAAGAAGAAAAAATGGAAATGTATTGTCCTTGCCTTTAAGGAGCTTCTTTTTATTTTCTTTTCTTTTCCCTCCTAAACAGGCTCTCTCTATCTTTAATAGGCTAAAAGCAAAGTGACCACTTGCTGCCTAATGCTACTGATGATATGCTCAGACACTTTGTACTGCTCTTTTCCAACCTGAGCTAGTTTATATCTTCCATAGGCAGCCTGATTCTGCCCACCCCACAATGTTCATCCTAGGGGCTTACCTTATTGGCATCATACCTGTAATCAGCTTTAGCACTGCTGTAATTCAGAACTCCGGAGTTTAAGAGATCCATCAGCCCCAGCCTCCCTGGTAGCTGCGGCTAGTCAGTTTTAAGATGCCTATGATGAGACCAGTTCAAAATGTTAAAGCTATGACCTAGCTAAATACTAAGGATTAGAGGAATGGAAATCACAATGAAGGTAAAGAATAGGTTAAGCAGTAGCATGGCTTAAGGAGAGCTGAAGTGATATGAGATTATGATTGCATGAAGTTAGAGTTCGCAATCGTGGAAGTGGAGTGGACCTTATTGTCCCTCGTATTATCTTATCCTCTCCCTACACCTGGAGCCCTGGGCAAGGCTCATCCATTCACCATTAACCTTGTGGTTCACATGCGCAATAACCCCTGAATTTGACCAAGAATAATCTGAGTGACTACAGCAGGGCAAAAACACACCTCCTTGGAAAAAGCTACCCACCTTCTTATCTCCCCAGAATCACCATAAAAGGAAAACCATACCCCATTCTACCCCCAGGGAGTGACTTCTTAGAACCTGACTCAAGTTCCTTAGAAATCCATATAAACCTAAATCCTAGGCCCTCTCAACAACCCACCAGCTTCTTGACACTTCTTGGTTCTGTCTGCTTTTGTGATAATAAAGCTTCACCCATTGAGAAACAAGTCCAGGCTCTGGGTAGTTCTTACCCTTTGAATCCACCCTCCCACTGCAGAAGTGGAATATTATGGGTAATGGAGCCTATCACATAAGTCAGAGGTTACTATGGCTAATAGTTATTGGGGTTTGAATTTTTAACAGTTTTCATCCTAAAATGATTTAGGGTAGCTTTTGCCCAGAATAACTTTGCAGTCATAAATGACTTCCTTACCAACATCTCTTTGTTCCTTACTCAGCTTACTATTTCTCCTAAACATTTGGTATGTTGAAAAGGACCCTAGAGTTGCCATCAAGAGGTTTCAGTTCACCTAAATCTGATGTTTACTGCGTAGCTTTCAGCAGATCTCTTAAACTCACTGAGCTTAATTTCCATTTTCTGTATATTAAGGAAATTAAGCTAGATGACCTCTAGGGCCATTAGTGTGCCTCAGTGTCTTATGATCTTTCAGTCGACAAATATTTATTGAGCACCTACTATGTGACAAGCAGACTTTGGGAAACAGAAGAAGGAAAAAAGGGCCTGGCATGTTATGGTTCATGGGGTTACGAAAAGTTGGACATGACTGAATGACTGAACAACAAAAGCACAAATTTTGTTACAACTAAAGTCTAATGGTAACATGAGACTGTGACAGTCACATGCAGACTGGAATCAAATACTTAACTAATTATTCAGAGTTTATAGAGTAGTGTTTGTTTTTCAACTTAATTTCAATTCAACAAACATTCTCTTTACTATTCTTGCTGGGGCAAAGGTTTTTACAAAACTCACATTTGAAGCTCTATCCAATAATACAAGCTCCAAAATATCTGTTACTTACTATGACTTCTCTATGTTCATTACTGTGTGCCACATTTTAGGAAAAACATTTATAAACTGGAAAAAGCCCAAGAGAAGGCAACAAATCAGGTAAAGAGCCTGGAGTCCAGGCCATAAGACAGTTAGTCTTATGACATGCAGGCAGTTAGGTTATTTGGCTTAGAGGAAACTTGATAGGGAGTATAGGAAAGGGTAGAGGTGTGAGAGAGAACTTGAAGCATTTGAAGGACCATGGCAGATTAATTATATTAATTCTGCTGGGCCCCAAAGGACAGAAACGAGTAGTAGTAGGTGGAAATTTCAAATAGGAAAATGTAGACAATATAGGGAAATATATAACAAGTAGAGTTAACCATCAGTAGAATGGGCTGTTTAAAAGACAATATAACATAGGGAAAATAACACTGGATCTGGGAATGGAAGGGAACAAACATTTGTTAAGTACTTACTATGTACCAGCTCTGTGTTAAGTGCTTTAAATATTATCTCATTTGATTTTTACAAACACACTCTGAAACTCAGGAAACTGAGGCAGGCAGAGTTTAATTCACTTGTCCAGAGTCCTACAGCTGGTAATTCTTTGAGGCTGGATATTTCGTGGCACCTAGCTGCATAGAGTCAGAAAGTCTATGTTCAAATCTAAACTTTACTACCTATTACAAACTAGGTGGATATATTAAGCACCTACTATGTGTCTGGTATGGGGGCTAGGTGCTGGGATACAAGCATGAAAAAAATGAAACAATTCCTACTTGCAAAAGATTGTATTCTAAAGTGGAGAAACTGCATATAACAATGTATACAACATTTTAAAAAGTTAAGAAATATGCATTTATGAGTGTATACTTTTAAACACGCAAAGTAGTTAAATATAAGTTGTTGTGGTAAAGAGAACACTAGTCCTTGCAGGGACCAGAAAAGGTTTTGTACTGAAGATAATGGCTAAGTGATATCTTAAAAGAAAGGAGAGAGTCTCTGAGATGCAGCAAAGGAGGGAATGTATTCCAGGCAGGCATAAGGGATGGACAATGGAAGGCACATGTGACATGTAGTGCCATAACTGAGGAATAGATACGAAGTCCAGTTTAGTTGAATAGCAAAGTGCAACATGGGAAGTGAGACTGGAAAGATAGATTGGGGCTAGTTTATAACTTTAAAAGCTGAATAGGAGATTACATTTTAATCTAAAAGCAATAGGAAACCAGTGATGATGATTGAGTAGGGGAGTCACATGGTCAGATCTGTGTTTAAAGAAAATGACTTTGGCAACAGTGTGTAGGATGAACTGAGGTCGAGAGAGACTTGAGCCCAGGAGACCAATTAGGAGACTATCTCAAAAATCAAGGCAAAAGATGATGACAGATTAAACTAAGTTGGTAGCTTTGTAAGTGAAGAGGAGTCAGATGTGAGACATGTTGTAAAGGTAGGCAGTCTATTGGATATTGGGTTAAGAGATAGTGAGGAGTCAAGAACAATGTGAAATTACAAAGCTGAGACACTGGAAGGATAGTGGTGCCTTCGGAAGAAATAGAGAAGTCTGTAAAAAGGAAAATATATTCAGCTCAGTCTTAGACATGTTGAGTTGAAAATGACTGGTATACCTACTTAGAAATACCTCATAGGTTATTGATGTGACAGGGTATGCCAAGGGATGTTGTGTGATCATGTGTTTTTGATCCTTTTGAAATATCATGGGTATGTGACAAAATGATTTTTTAGATCACTTTTAGAGCTGCCCAATGTTTCAGAAATTTTAAAAAAAAGCTATTTTCCCAGAACCAGAAAATTATGTAGATTCAGAAGAGATTGTAGAGATGATCTAGTCCACTCCTCTAACTGTACAGATGAGGAAACAGAGGCCAAAAGAAAAAAAAAGTGAAATGACTTTCCTAAGGAATTACATTCAGTTTTTGTTAAAGCTGGGACTACAGCTCAGGCCCCTTAACAGCTGGTCCCATAATCTTTATATAACAGAGCACTATGTCTGAAGGCCTGCTCTTCCCTTACCTGGTTTCCCTAATGCTCAACAAGGCATAATCTGTCTTCTTCTTAAGAGGTATGACTGTTATTTATGGAGCTTGTCACATTACATATGATATCTCCCTTTACCTCCTGTGTTCCTGGTTGGTGACATGATCTGCTTAAATTGACCTGCTCCATCTCTTCCCACATTAACCATGCTTGGTTAGTCTGTCAGCAGCTGCACTTTTCAGGATTCAACATCTATGGTTCATTACTTGAGTATTTCAACATGGTTTTGCAGAGTGCTGAAGTATTTGAATACTGTAAAGCAGCGTACAAATGTAAGGTAAGCTATTTGCATTCCTTTAGCTTTCTATAAAGCTCAGGTTGGGAGAAAGCCTAACTTCAGTGCTTAAACACTGGCTGGTCCCCAGGATTTAACCATGGGAGGCAAGAATTCCATCATTCAATAGTAAATATGACTTTTTGGTGAAACTTCTGTGAAGGTTCTTAAGAAAATAAAATTAGTACAGTTCTGAAACTCTTGAACTCAGACTCTACGCAGGGTTAGGCCTATTTCTGGTACATAATAGGTCTTTAATATTTATTATTTGATTGACTGATTGTGAGAAGGCCTAGTATGAGTACCAGATCTGTCACTTACTAGCTGACTAGCTCTGAGTCATTGGAGAAGTTATTTTGTCTTCATCTCGGTTTTTTGCATGTGGTGAGATAAAAGGCATAAATGATTTCATAAGTCCTTTCTAGTTCTAAGTAGAATGAACTCTCTCTGATCTTGAAGTTTCCTAGGTCAGTGATCAGCATAGCTTTTCTAAACTAGTCAAGTAGGTCCCAAATTGGTTTGCAATCTCTCCTTCTTTCCAGTACTTCCTTTACACACATGCTATCTCTTAAAGATGGTTTTTACCATGGCATGCTCCTCTTCAAGAAGCTTCAGTGGTTGCTTGCTGCCTTGAGGATAGAATTTAAACTCCTTTTGTCATTTAAAGGTCTTCACAATCTGGCTGCAACTTATCTATCATGGTTGATTTCACATTATTTCTCCTCCAGCACTAAGTGTCCCAGCAAAATCGGCCTAGCTGATTGATATTCCCAATGCATAGCATTTGATGTCCTGGATCTGTGCCTTTGCTTTGTGCCTTTGCAGGGGAGACATTGTGATACAATGGGTGAAGTATTAGTTTTAGAGCCCCTGGATTCAAAACCCACCCTAAATGTTTGCTATCTATGTGGCCTGGACAAACAATTTCCCTTCTCTGAGCCTCAGTTTCCTCATCTGTGAAAAAAAAAACAGTTGTATCAAATGACCTTTGAGGTTACTGCCAACTAGTGATCCATGATCCTATTAGCCATGACCTTGTCAGTGCCCTCAATCATTTTCCTGGGAAGATGCATTTTCTTTTTTGAGATGCACCCCAGAAACCCTTGATACTGTCAAATGATTCAACATTAAAAAAATGAGATCAATTTACCAGTACAAATGACATTTAAAAAGAGGCTTTTGCCATGGCACCCTAACCACCATGAGACTTTTCCATCTAATTTGCAGCTGAATCTTTCCATATATGTTATAATTCATTAAAATATGAGCCCCTTGAGAGTAGGGTCTTACTTTCCTGTTTCTGTAGTGCTCAGTAAAGTGGTTGGCATAAAGTAGGTGCTTAGTAAATTCTTCATTCATTCATATTTCACCTGCATAGAGAATGTTCTCTGTCCTCATATACACCTCTTGGAATACTCAACTCACTTCAGTGTTCAACTCAAGTGTCACCTTCTATATAAAACATTCCCTGATCACCCTAGTTAGCTTTCTCCCACTTTCCCATAAACTTAATTTCAATTTATTTTGTATATGTTTCATACTAACATATTTGTGTAACATGTTTTCTCCTCAACAACACATAAAGCATAATTTCTTTGAGGTCAAAAGATATTTCATTTTGTCTTTGTATCCCACAGCATCTCACATATTACACAGACCTTATCACTTCCATGTTTTGTGCAATGGAGTTGTATTCCGCAATAATATAAATAAATTTTAAAAAATGGGGGAAAAAACCTATCAACTTTTGTCTAAGACTTATGCTGGTGATGAGCCTTTTCACATCTATCAAGTTGGTCCTCATACAAAAGAAACCCAATTTGTCACCACACCCGTAGTCAAAGCATTTCTAGTTTACTAGGATATGCCAGAACATAAACTTGGTTAAACCACAAAAACCAGAAGTCACCTCTCCTCCATAACAAGGCATTAACAGGAAGTAGCAGATTTTAGACAACTTCTCTGATGCTTATTCCTGGTTCGACCTTGGGCAAAGTTCTTATGCTTCCTGTGCCTCAAATTCATCATCTACAAAATGAGGCAGCTAAACTAGATGACCTCTGAGGTACCTGTCTGATCTAATTCCATGAGCCGGGGATCTTACTTTAAGCAAGAATACAAGTAAGGATTTCTGAAACACAATAGTATAAAAGCTATATCCTTTAATGAATTATTAAGAATAATTGGCAAGTATCTAACAATAGAAATGCAATAAAGAATAAGGTCATAATCATTTAAATGTGAATATGAATAAAAAAAGAAAAAAACTTGAAGGTAATAGCATCCTTCAATTGTTTTTGACTTAAAAAAAATAGCAGATGTCACCTAAAAGTCACGCACACCAATTTTTTCTTGCATTCAGAACATCAAATGCAACATTATCCTTCACCTTTTCCATTTCTGTTCAGCCAATAAGGATTAAATGTTAAAATGGAAAGAAAATAAGAGTCTCAATGGAAAATAGTTAATAAAGGTCAAAATAATTTAATGAGTCATCATTTATCATTTGGCAAAGTAATTTGCACTTCTGCTCTTGAAAACATTTTACTGAAGCCATTTAAAAAAAAAGAAACTACACATGATTTAGCCAAGTAAAAAGTCATTTTTAACTCTCAAAGGACAATATCAGAAATATAGACCTTCAAAGTAAAAGTATCAAGCACATTGCGGTTTCATTAAAAGAACACTGGACTGATAGTGAAGAGACTTGGGTGCCCTCAGCTTTTCCTGGGCTCTAGATCTGGCTTTCCCATTGTTAGCTATGTGACTTTTAATGTTATTATTCAGTCATTTTAATTGTGTCCAACTCTTCATAACCCAACTTGGAGATCTTTTGGTAATGATGCTGGAATGGTTCACCATTTCCTTCTCCAGCTCATTTTATAGATGAGGAGCTGAGGCAAACAGGCTTAAATGACTTGCCCAGGTCACACAGCTAGTAAGTGGCTGAGGTCAGATTTGAACTCAGGAAGATCAGTCTTCCCAACTTCAGAACTGATCATCTATCTACTGTGCCACTTAGCTTCTCTAGGAGACCTTAATTAGATAAGTCATGGAACCTTTAATTACTACTTTTCTCATATGAAAAATAAAATAAGTGAGCTACATGATTTCTAACAATATTCATGTCAAAGTCTTAATTTCTATGATGTCCTTTAATTACAGATTGCGATTGACATATAGTAGGCACAAGGATAAACGAATGAATTAATCCAAAATAATGTTCTAGAGGCTCTAAAGACAGTTCTAGAATGACCTATACAGCTATGATATTCTATAACTATGGGGAAGCAGAACACAATACAATAAGTATATAATTTAACAAGTTTACTCTTCTAAAGAAATAATAATTATGTGTATGTGCTATATTTTAAAAATCAGTCTGCTCCATATAGTCAAACTCTAAATATTTATAAGGAATAATAAATTATTGTTGACTTGCTAGCTCTTTGACTGAAGTCTTACTCTGATGTCTCCTTTGCATGTAGAAGTGACTGTGGGTTCTTGAAAACTTTGACAGTAAAGAACAAACCCTTTCACATACTAACAAGGGAGCATAAAATATGTGCCCAGCAACCAGCTGTGTATTCTTTCTTGTATCTTGCACTAGATGAATTCATAGGTAACACAAGAAGTTTGTTTGCAAGGACAGAGAAAGCACACACATCAAAAAAAAAAAAACCTTTTAAATGTATTTAAAAATGTTAGCTGAAAATCATATAAGGATAGTGTATAAATCTGGGCATATTTGATTAAAAAATCAGTAACATTAATGGATATTGACCTCATTGATCTACTTCTCTCATTTTTTTACAATGACTTACAAATATTTTCCTACTTTTCCCAAACTATAAGCTACATTACTATCTCTTGTACTTTTTTAACTAAAAAGCTTTTCTCAGATTAGAGCGATTGAATGGGATCACCTATCCTCATTTCTCCTCATCCATCTTTCAAAATGTCTCAGCATCATCATTCATTCTGTCCTCTTTAGCTCCTTTATCAATGGGAAATTTCTGTTAAGGTTCATCTTTTCTATGTGCTTGATTTCATTCTCCTCCAAGGCCATGCTCACAGACTTAGCCATATTCTCTTGGGCATCTTCAAAATCATTGGCTACTTAGTATCTGCCTATAAGCTTTCATAACCTATCATCAATCTGTTTTTTTTTCTAAAGAAAATCTCCCTTGATCTTTCTTATACTTCATCCAGATACACTAGTTATTTGCTATTAAACTTCTTTGAAAAGTTGTCAAACGCTCAGTGCTTTAATTTTTATTGCCACTCACTCTTCTGCCATATATTTTTGTTGTTGTTTTTTTTGGCAAGGCAATGGGATTAAGTGACTTGCCCAAGGTCACACAGCTATTAAGTGTTATGTGTCTGAGACAGGATTTGAACTCAGGTCCTCTTGAATGCAGGGCCGGTGCTCTATCCACTGTGCCACCTAGCTGCCACTTATTTCATTTTTGGTAGCGATATTTGATAGTGATTCCCAAACATCTAAGACTCCTCACTAAAATATCATCAATGACTTCCTAATTTCCAATACCTATGGCCTCTTTTAAGCCATTAGTTTCCACAGTCTCTTTGTGTCATTTGATACCATTAACCAGACCACTCTTTACAGACATTTAGAAAAATCTGCTTTACCTTCTGTCCTCTTCATCCTGACTTGTAAACTTTTCCTCTCAAGGTCCTTTAATCACACACAATATTTTCTTCTCTCTACCCTCTTTACATTAGTAATCTCATTCAGTCTCCTTTTTACAACTACAAAACAATAACCCCAGGGGAAGCTGATGGAAATGAAAAGCTTTTTGGTTCTCTGAGCCTTTTTTAAATGGGGGCATTGGGAGAAGTATTTTGCTTTACCAACCAAACCTAAAATCCAAAGACAGAGAAAAGTGAGGGTTCTGAAAGATGTGAATACCTAAACTGATAAAATCTCTATGATAATTAGTTTCCAGGTGATAGACTTTTCCTAGCAGAGGGGTGGGTCATGATGCCTTAGAGGTAAAAACAAGCAGAACAGCAGGCAAGAAATAACAATAGCAAGATAAATAGGTGCTCCAAATCACTAATAATTAAAGAAAAGCAGTGTTGTGGAATTGGTTTAGATAAATTGAAAATCAAATTGTAATTATGCTCCTAAATTGACTAAATTGTGACTATTCTTTGACCCAGTGATATCACATTAGATTGGAAGCCTGGAGTATAGAGCAATAAATTTCCCCCAAAGATTTACTTTATAGGGGTAGCTAAGTGGCACAGTGGATAAAGCACCAGCCCTGCTGGAGTCAGGAGGACCTGAGTTCAAATTCAGCCTCAGACATATAACACTCACTAGCTGTGTGACTCTGGGCAATTGCCTCACAAGAAAAACAAACAAAAAAAAGTTTACTTTATAGAAGGCTTTATAGAGCTTCCCAGGTAAATCTTCATTTTCCATCATTGGCTGTGCTTGGTTTTAACTCCACAAATATTCCCTGGCATTTCCTCCACCCCCACTTTCAGTTTCCCTTTGTTTCTTGTCTTCTTCTATTTGTTTGTAAACTCCTTGAGGTTAGGGACTGTCTTTTTTTTTTTTTTGGTAATCCCATTGATGAGGTAGAAAGGAGTGCTCAAAGCAGATGGAGCAAGCAGAATACAGGATGTAAGATATGAGAGAAGATGCAGGGTGTGACCAACCAGAAAAGTGATCAAAAAAGACTATGCATTAATCCCCTTGATGTGGTTTAGAGGTTCAGGGGTTCTGGGACCCCAAAACCATGACAGGTGGGGCCTGTCTGAAAGAATTCAACCCTAGCCTTCTTTCAGCCCAAAACAAGGCTTATTGAAGATTAGCCATATTAGCCATACTTTTAAGGAATTTGAGCATCTGTGGGCTATTGGCTAGAATGTGAAAATCTGAGCAGTGGCTTGATTATAAGAATCAGAGCATCTTAATGGAGACAAGATGGACCACAGAAAGCCTGTGGAAGGGATCTAGGAGTAGCCAAGTAGTTTGGGGTCATGGGAGGAGGGTCCTAAGGAGATCTGGATGAGAGTGGCCAGTAAACTGGGGTGGACAGAACTCCTGGGACCTGGACAATCCTAGCCTAGCTAGGATTAAGTGTGGGAAATGTCCAGGGACCATAGGGAGGTAAGACAATGGAGGGGAGACTGGGTGTAACCACAATGAAAGGCCAGTCATGGGATTATAGCCTCAGGCAAATGACAGATTTGGCCATGTGGGAAAGTCTGGGGTTTTTCCTTTCTGGGGCCCAGACCCCAACCCCATCACCCTCACCTAGGACTTCTCTATGTGCTTTCACGAAGCATCCTTCCCCATCTTCCAACTATGTGACATCCCCTTTCCTGTTCTCCTTATTTATCTGTATGACAAGTACACCGCCAGACTACCTGATATTCCAGGCATTCCTTCTAGTTAATCAGTCCCTTAAGAGTTTGTTTAGCATTATTCAGTTCATCAGGGCTTTATAATCTCCTAGATAAACTGGTGGCAAAATGTTTCTGAAAAAGTTATAACCAGTCTATAGGACAGCAGTGAGTTTCACCCTAACCAGCTGTGTAACTGTAGAATTGTAGAAAGTTAAGACTTTGAGAGTAACTTAAATCTCAGCCCACCCACATAATTTAATACGTAAGGAAATGGAGGTTGAATAAGTTGTTCAAGGTCTTGTATTCAGTCACTTCTAGAACCAATATGAGAAGTTGAACCTTTGAACTCGCTTCCAACTATCTTTCCTTTTATACTACCCAAATTCTTACAAGAGGTATATCTATGTTGATATGAAGACTTTTTTTGGAGGGGGGATCAAATTGGCTAAGATATTTAGATATTTAGTTATAAATACAATGATTGAATGCTCAGTTACTTTAATATTTACTAGTTCTGTGACTGATCCTTTCTTAGACCTACTTAACTGATGTAGGCACTACCTCAGCTGGTACAGACCACTACCCAGCCATGACCATGAAATTCTTGTCCATGTACTTCCAGATACCCACTATTTCTCTATGGCCTAGAGGCTTTCCTCTAGGTCTTATAGGAGGGATAGGTTTTTGTCAACTAGCAAAATAACTTCAGGAAATATTTTTTTAAATCCTTCATTGAAAAAATAAGAATAGAATTCAATACCCCTATGTTATGGTTACTAGTCTCACATTAGGCAACTTACTGTTCTTCAGTTATAGAGTCTGCAATTAGTCTGGCGTTCTGCTTTTTGTTCTAACCAAAAGATTGGTCTAAGGCAAATAATTTTAAAATATCAATTCCAAAAGAAAAAGAAAAAAAAGGGAGCCCAAAATATATTTTTCAGAAGTGACTTGACCAAAGTATTGAACCAGCTCATAAGTTAAACTTCGTTCTATTTACCTCAGATTTTTTTTTCCTAGTGAAGAGGAGCTGGGAGGACAATCTGACTAATTGATTTTCCCCTGAAATTTGACATTGTATTGCAGGAGTAGAAGATTAGTTATGTCTGGGTTAACTTATACTAAACTAACTCACTAACCCCAGAGACAGTTGTATCAAGGAATATTTTCAATTACTGTGACCCACGGCAGACTAGCGAAAAGCCCTCTATGGAAGAACAACTCAGTTCTTGAGAGAGGATCAACTTTTGCTTTTGTTTTGTATCAAAGGGAAGTAAGGGGGATGGGGTATTATTCCTCTGCTTCCCTTCCTCATAAATCATGACATCTTACAGCAGATCTGCTTGCTTAATAGGAGATATGGCACTCAACAGGCAACAGGTCCAAGTTGTTGAGAGAGTCATTAGTGTTATCTCTGAGGAATGTGAACTGTGCCAGCAGAGAACCAGATGTGGGTCGAAAAAAACTCTGGTGTTCACGAGTTGATTTATGGAGAGCAACAGACTCTGGAAGCCCAGGTGAACCACTGGACCAATAGATGCTATGCCCAAGAGATAGCTAAGCATATGCTGTGAAGAGAAAGGATGTCTTGGCCCTGTAGTTTCAGTAGCATGAGATGATTTAGCTGCATGTATTCTGTATGTTTATAACACAGTGCTAATGTATACTATGTGTGTATTCACTTTTGCCATTGATACAGGGTATATTTAAGGGAGAGTCAGCTCCATTTTTGTGGGGATTAATATTTTGTAGCTACTTTTCTTTGTATTCCATTTTAGTATATCCCTTTGCTTTGAAGTAAAGGTAAGTGCATTGATAGGGAATCTTGTTTTAGGAATGAAAACTCAGAAAATTTCTTGAACCTGAGATAGCAGTTTCTATCTAGGAACCCAATCTACAACCCATAACAGCCAAGTTGGAGATTATAGAGTTGTTGTGCTAGCATTTCTTACTTCTTTTTATTCTTCCTCATATCATTTAGATTCACTTAGATAGCAACTTACATTTTTTATTGATTACTTTTCTCATAAAATCTTATGATCGGAGAAGTACAATATGTTTATCTCAATTTTACATATGGAGAAAGTGGTACTTACACAGCTTAAGTGGCTTGCTCTTCTGACTCAAACTCTAGTTTCATGACTGTAGGTCCATGACTTTACTACACAATGCACCATAGCTTCTATCTCCCTGCTCTTTAAAACTATCTCTATTTATGATGGCCTTCTTATATTCAATCCCCTGATACTAGCTCATTCTCATTCTGCTGAGTTGTCCTAAATATTTTACATTATTAATACCAAATTTCTTGGAAATGTTATGTCTGAATTATTTTAAATAAGACTTATTTCTTCCTTTTATATCAATATTTTGTCTTTCTTAATCCATTTTCTATTTCTTCTGTGGGCCTCAACACATCCCTAAATCTGTGTGTGTGTGTGTGTGTGTGTGTGTGTGTGTGTGTGTGTGTGTGTGTAAAATTAGAAAGTCAAATACTGAAATTGAAGGTTTGGTCACACAATTAGAAGATGAGACTCACTGAAAAAGACCCTGATATTGGGAGGATTAAAAGCAGAAGGAAGAGGGGATGGTAGAGGATGAGATAGCGTTATGGAAACAATGAATATGAACTTTGAGAGATAGTAGAGGATAGAAAAGCCTGGTGTGCTATGGTGCACGGTGTCACAAAAAGTCGACACAACTGAATGACTGAACAACATCTAAGTCTCTCTTTAATTTCTATCTTGCCATGGACATTGCTGCTATACCTACTATTCCAAAGTCCAAAAATGTGAGGTAATCTCATTGCTTTCTGGGTTTTGCCACCTTTCCATGTGACACTATTAATCCCACTTATATACTACATATTCTATCACTTCTTTCTTAGAAACATTGTTCAAATCTGCTGTATCTACCACTAAATCTAAGCTTTTAGACTCTAGTAACTACTTGTAAATGCTAGTTTGCTACCCTTTGTTCACCACAGAACTTTCTAATCCATATAGCTAAAATAATTTTACATGCTGATCAAGTCATATAATGATTGTATAATGATTGATCTATTATGCTCTGTGTCAAAACACAAAATTTTGACTTGCTTTCTATACTTCATTTCAGCTGGCCCTT
This sequence comes from Phascolarctos cinereus, assembly GCF_003287225.1. NCBI lineage: Eukaryota > Metazoa > Chordata > Mammalia > Diprotodontia > Phascolarctidae > Phascolarctos > Phascolarctos cinereus. The sequence continues at coordinate 275,062,095 of NW_027555847.1, read as the reverse complement.
TCCTTATGTGCTTGAATCTCCCAATATACTCAAGCTTTACATATATGACTTTACTTAAATTTGCCTTGGATACAAGATGATGAAGGGTCATCCAATCTTTGCTTAACTTCCTCAAATATATAGAACAATCTCCCTCTGTCCTTTCATCAACAGAGTCACAGTGACCTTAATGAAGGCACTCAAGAATGTTTCCCTGATTGAGCCCATTTATTTACCCAGCTACTTAAAATATACCTAATCAACTCCTCCTTCATAATGCTATTCTTAAACCAATATCAATAAACACATTCAAACTTTGTACTTTTTCATTTCTTTTGTAAATCCCTTGAGCAGAAACCATATCGCAATGTATTTCTAGCATCTCATACAATGTCAGTTACCTTGTGGATGTTTAATAATGACATTTTTGAAAAGGACTATTTTCAGATATCAAGGATGTATGAAAGTCTCTTGACTCCTTTAGTTCAAAGGTATTTGAAAATAGAATTTAAAAATCTCTCACTCACTTAGCTAGATGTCAAATTCATCCTTTCTTTCAAAAGCAGAGGATGTCTAAAATGGAATGTTTTAGAAAGAAAGTGAACATGTAATTAAAAGACTTGATGATTCACTGTCTTATGCAGTGCCTCTGGCTGCTCTTGAAATAGCCTAAAATACTGACTAAACAAAAGATGCCTCATCAGTAGTAGTGGGAGAACTCACTCACCAGTTTTTCCTAATGTCCTGACTGAGGAAATGAGTTTAGGTAATAAGATAACCAGTGTGAAAGGGAAAATAAAAAGTACAGGAGTTAGAGGTATATAGATTTAGAGCTGGAAGAAAATTTAAAGGTTTCCTAATCAGAACCCTCTGAAAAGATAGAATGACTTGCCTGATGTCACACAGCTAGTAAGAGGCAGAGCTGATTAAAATAACTAATGTTGAACCATCACCAACAGGATGAATCTGTGAGCATGTGGGGTGTGTGTGTGTGTGTGTGTGTGTGTGTGTGTATGTGTGTGTGTGTGTGTTTGTAATGGCTCTTTAGGATATGCCCAGACCACACAAGAGGGAGATGACAGGAACCTGCTTCTGGGAGGAGACATCCTAAGTTGACCTACCAGGTGAGTAGCAGTAGCCTTTACCATTGGCTGCATAAGTAGAACTGCCTGCATTTTTTAACAGATATGAGTGAAGCACAATCACTCTCTCTTTTCATTGTCTTCTTTGAATAAAAATCATTCCTTCCTAGAAGAAGCATCTTGAAGTAAGCTGAGTAACTAAAAGGGTCACCCTCGACTGCCTCTTATGAACTCTGGCCCTGACATGGAGTTTGATTTGTGTTCTTGTTTCATTGAGCTGGATTTAAAGCAAAGCTAAATGAGCAGAACAAGGAAAACATTGTACATAATATAAGCAACATTGTATAATAATCAACTGCAATGACTCAGCTCTATTCAGCAACACAATTGTTGTTGGAAGAGCTCGGTTCAGGTGTGAAAGAATTCACTTAGACCTTCTCTGTAGCCATGGTTGATGAGTTCAGGGTAGACCTCAAGAATGTTGGGGTGTTACCTGAAATGTGAGGAATAGACATGCCACTTCTAGCGTCCTGAAAGAATTCACAGTCTTCAAATTAAAGAAAGGCATTTATTGGGGTGAGGCTCCTAAGCAGGACTGCTCCCTGTGAGAGCTCTACTACACATGGAAGGCAGAGCACAGGCCACAGGCCTTAAGGGAACAGAGCAGTTCGTGCTTCCCATAGGAGACAAAGGCATTTAGTTAGGTCAAAAGTATGGTTTAAATACAATTTTATGAAACAGGGGAAAGGGGACAAGAGAATGGAAGGAGCAAGCTTGGCTCTAAAATGCCTGGGATATCAGGTAGTCTGGAGGTGATAAGCAAAGAGAACAGGAAAGGGGAGGGGAAAAATTATTCTGGAATTGAGGGTGCTTTGTGAAAGCACACAGATAAATACATGATAGAGACTTCAATGCATAGCCTTCTTTGATCACTTTTCTGGCTGGTCACATTCTGCATCTTACCTCCTATCCGTGGTCCTGCTTGCTCTATCTGCCTCAAGTACTCTTTTCTACCTCATCACAATGATACAAGAAAAGTACAAAGGACTCACAAAGGAAAATACTATCCACATGCAAATAAAGAACTGATGAACTCCAAAAGCAGATTGAAACATACTTTTTTTATTTACTTTATTCTTTTTCATGTTTTTTTTTCTTTTGATCTGTTTCTTCTTTCACAACTGTGACTAATATGGAAAAGATTTACATGATAGGAAGTGTATAACCATATCAAATTGCCTGCCATTTTAGGAAGAAGGGAGGGAGAAAGGGAGAAAAATTTGGAATTCAAAATTTTGTAAAAATGAATGCTAAAAATTTTCTTGACATGTAATTCGGGGGAAAAAAGTACTATTTTTTAAAAAGGGAATCTGCAATTCTGTCCCTTTTAACCAGCAGAGCTTACCACCTGGCTGACAGGGGCTATCCAGAAGCAATCTACTGTTGATCAGACCTGGAACAAGTAAGGAACTGATAGAACTCAGACCAAGGGGCAGCAATCAGACTTTGCCTAGAATCAGACCTCTGTGTGAGCACTGAAAACTTTCTGCTCCTCCTCATGAACTACCCCATATCCTGGAATAATGTGATAGTCATTGCCCCAGGAAAGCAACAACAGAACCAACCTACACCATCCATTCAGAAGGGCACAGATTTGGCCCTAACATCAAGTCCAAAGTCAGAAAGTAAGCTGGAAAAAAAAAAGCAAACAACCAGAAAAAAAGTAAGTTATAACTCAGTATGGCAAGGTTTTGAAATCCTCTCTCTCTTGGTGTATTCCTCTCTGAAGTTCAACTCCGGATCTTCAGAGCTATCTCCCTTTCAAGCCAATAGCTGAATCTCCTCACTTCTAAGAGTTACTGAGCTCATTTAATCTACTCCAGGTCTTCATTAATTAGCTTTATACCCATATCTTTCTATTGTGTGTACATCTGCTGTCTCAATTGTCATTGTACCTAGAACACTTTTTAGCTGGTTCTACAACCACTGAATGGGATATCTCTAGGTATCACCTTCTACTGTTATCTCAATTAGAAATACGGCTAATTCCTTCCTCAAGATCATTGGTAGAAGAGAATATTTCTTCCTGCTTTGAAAAAGCTTAATGGCCAAGTTTTTCCATAACTCAGAGGGGTGCTCATGTTTTAAGACTACAAGGTATGGTATACAATTTGTTAAATACTTAAAGCTCATCAGCTGTGACTACATACTATAACCACTGAGCTGAAAGGAGGTGAAAGGGCAGAGTTACCTTATATGTCTATAACATCCCCCTAACCTCTGGGTTCACTCACCTAATCCCCTTTTATCTGGTGTGTTGGAATTGAGACCTCACAGTGTAAATCTGTGGGTGGTGTAGAATGCAGTTTCTGACCTAGCTGGATGGATCCCAGAACTACAAGTTGCTTGAGGGGGATCAAAACTAGTTTAAAAAGGATTGTTGAAACCAGTTAAAAAATAAAAAAAGAAAAGAATAGAAAAGGAGCCCATCCTTCAGGCCAGACCTTACCACTCAGTAGCTTTCCCCTCCTATACTACTCCCTATCCCATACCTTCTCTAAGGACTTCTGTTTATTATGCTAAACAAGTTGTTTATCAGATGCCCCAAGGCTATACTTTCCCAGGGACTTATCTTGAGTACTTTTGTACCCTGATGCTTTGTGATGACCCCAAATTGCAATTCTATTGCCTTGATTAAAAGGCCCAGTTTATGCTGTTTTGACAATCTTCTTTATTTCTGACAGTGGCTAGATTCTACACTAGCTTCCACTCCCCTATTAGTATGCTTTCAGCTAGTATAATAATAAGCTAGTAGATTCAGTTGTATAGCAAATACATTTACTCAACTCTCGAGAACTGTAGCTACAAAGTATTCCTTCCCCTCCTCTTCCTTTCCCCCCTTCCCTTCCCCTCTTTTAATATTAAGGGTAAACAAAAACAAACAATACATGGTAGAAGATTGGGCAAAAACTTGAGGTGCACTGATAGGGCCTTAATGTCCTTTCTCTCTGCACAGGGAACTCACTCTTTGGGTATGATATGAATCATGGTTAAGTTAGACAGCTGCTCAGCTTGGCTGGCAACTCATTGATTCAGTGGCTTATTAGATGGTTGAATCCGCTGCTAGGCTGGGTCAAACAGGTCACTCAGAGACTGCACTGACTGCACGTTGTGCTTGGCCAGACACCTCTGCTGCTAGGAAAAATCTGCTGGACAATGTCAGATAGTCCATGACTCCACCAAACAGGTACTGCTGGATGGGTCTAGGGAGACCTCTTTGTCTTCGGCTGCTGAACAGTGGTGGACAAGCCACTCTGCTGCTGGGTTGCTGTTGCCAGTGTTTGCTCATGTACATGAAAGGGTGGGTGGGGCAACTAGGTTGCTTGTTCACTATGATGTGAGTACAAAGGGTGCCCTAGGATTAAAAATAATATTAAGGGTTGCCTTCCCAGGCCCCCTGAGGGAGTTTAAGGCTCATTCTAGAGCCCATCCTATACCTTGGGATCCTGGAACTTGAGAGCTTCTTAAGTCCTTCTCCCCTCATCTTGAAATACCATGCACATTTTACCAAAAGAATTGCCTTTGTTTCCCTCACCCTGTGTTACTTATCTCTCATTCATTTTCCTCACCCTGGGTCAAGACAATTTTTCCTTATCTTGTAAGCAACCATCTACCTTATTTTGTTTGTTCTTATCCTGTCCCTAATCTCCAACTCCAATAAGAACCCTTAAGAATATATCATCATCTTACAGGCTGTATAGCTTTCTGTCTATATAAGCCTGGGTTTTTTCCTATATCAGAGCCCTTTGTGTAGTTCCTTGCCAACCAGCTCTTGCTTTCACAGAATAAAGCTCCCAATGGTTATAGAGGTCTAAGTGAATTCTTTCACACTTGAACCAGCTCTCCCAACTCTAAACCTCAACAACTAGACTTTTCTTGGGATGCATTGTCTCTGCTCAACGGGCTGATCTGCTGGACTCCCTAGGCCTACTCTTGGATAGGCAGCTGCAATCATTTCCACCTTCTGCATTATTTTCCATTTTCAGCCAGTGGCATGGCTGAATGGCACTGAGCCTTCTTTGGATGGAGTATTTCAGTGTTCTTTTCAAGTGCAATACTACAGAGCTCTTTCTGCTAGGGATGCTTCTTAGTTTAGGACTGGCAGAAGTTTCTTCCTTCTTACTCCCTCAAAGCCTTAGTTTTGAGGACTTTTGTTTCCTCCATGTAAAACATAATAGCCCTATCTAGTTCAATAATTCTTCCAGCTCAAAAGTCTCTTCCCTCAGTAAAACACCAAAGGTTGCCTTTAGAGTGATGAATTCTAACTTATTTCAGTTCCTGGGGAAATCTTGTGTATGGAAGTGACTAAGATTTTTGATAGAGCGCCTAGGTGGCACAGTGGATAGAGTACTAGGCTTGACATCAGGAAGATTAATCTTCCTGAGTTCAAATCTGGCTGCAGACACTTGCTAGCTGTGTGACCCTGGGGAAGTTACCTAACCCTGTTTGTCTCAGTTTCACTTCTGTAATATATGAGCTGGAGAAGAAAATGGCAAACCATTCTAATATCTTTGCCAAGAAAACCCCAAATTGGTCAGGAAGATTCTGATGGGGCTGAAAAAAAATGATTGAACAGCAACAGGATCTTAGATACCATGGTTATCTATGTCCTGGAGGCAAATTTCTTTTCTGGAAGACTACTCAAATGCAACTGAACTATTCAAGTCTTCCTAGGATGGGAAATACTTATTTTGGTGCATTTGAAGGCCTTCACATTTTTCATTTCAATATTTTTTATCTTTTAGTCTCTCCAGAACCTCAGTTTTTGCTGACATTTCTATGGATCCCATTCTAGGTTAAATAAGAAACCTAAAGATTTACAGAAGTGTGCAGGATCAAGGTCCTATCCTGCAGCAGAAGTTTAAATTTTTGGAGTGAGCATTCATACCTCCAAAATCAGCCATTTTTATAAATCCAGGTTTGATTTGTTCTTTTATTGATCATCTAGACTTTAAAACGTAATTGAGAAATGTTAATAGTTCAGGTAAATATAAAAGTATGGCTTGTTTCTTTTCTTTTCTTTTTTTTTCTTCAGAGAATCAGATGTTAGATCAGCATACACTAGTTGAACCTTAGTTTAAGTGACTTGACACATTTAAATGATTAGCAAGTCCAGTCATCTTATTCCAAATCCTGTATACTTTTTCTTCCACCACTAAAGATGAAGGTGAGTAGACATAAGAGATAAATCTCTCAGCTATGCCTAGTGTCCATGTTATTGTCATCTTTGCTTTCTGGCTCTATTCTCAAATAGCCTTGTAGGTAACTTGTTTTATATTGTGGGAGAAGAGATTCTTAGGAAAAAAGAGAAAACTCTTCTGACTTGTCCTACTTTAGACAGATTCGATAAATCAACTGTCCCCAACACTTTGCCTTTACAAAATCTTTTCATCTCTTAAAACTTATGCAGAAGATTCTATTCTCTGTAGGTTACCTATTCTAATACAATTCCATCAGCAAATTATTTTGTATGGCTTAACTAAATCCCCCATGCTGATTAGCCTGTTTTATTAGAGCATACTATTAATGAAACTAAGTTCATCAGGTTAATCCCTATGAGGACTAGGTAGTAACCTTACAGTTCAATACCTACACAAAGACTGCTTCCCTAACTTGGGTTAATTGTTTTATAAAAAAAAATGTGCACAGGGTTAAAGGACTCTCAAGAAGATGTAGGCGGTTCAGCACTAATCCGTCTCTCTAGCAAAACAACCTTGCAAACACTTTATTAATGATGGGTCAATAATACAGATTTTGTTAATGAAGGAGAGCAAGTGGGTATTAGTGAATAGTTCAAATCTATTTACTCTGTTCTATTCTGAGTGAACAAATGGTCAATATTTTCCTAGTATAAGTAAGATTGATATGTTAATTCATTCTTAATAATAGCTGGCCTCTGTATAATGTTACATATAGCATTATATAGTTAAAAGAAATCTTGGTTCAGACTTCACCCTAGTCAATTAAGCAAACAGGAAAAGAAACTTAAAAATAATTTATTACCAAGGCAGAAAGTCATTGAGTGGGGCTGGCCCTGATCCAAACTGTGTGCTGCTTTTTTTTATAAACAGGATTAAACAACTGCCATGTAAGGGCAAACAAAATTATCAGGAGATAGGATTTGTGCCTCCTCAGCTCCCTCCTCAATACAGTAGCATAAGAAGATGAGAGGAGTGCACATGAGCAAGGGTATTTGACCAGGCTAGTTACACACGTACCCAAAGTCCTAAAGAAGATTTTTTAAAATGAGTTCACTCAGACTGACTCTGCATGAGTAGTTGACTCTGATATACACAGTGGGTATATGGATAAAGATATAGCTATAGATACACACAGAGATGCATATGTGTATAAATGTGTGTGTGATATGAAAGTACATATTATCACACTTAGCACGTTTCTGTATTACCGCAGCCATTTAGGAAGACACTACATGTTTAATTATTATCCCGTCTTTACAGATGAGACAATGAGCCTTACAGAGTTATGTGACATACCCGAAGCTAGCCATATGTATGTACATGCACCCTAATATTCAGTAGAAGTGGGATTTCAATTCAGCTTTTCTTAACTCCACTACACCACACTGTTTTTCCATAGGTCCATAGAAGCATAGGTTCCATAAAAAGTGAGAATCTTTCAGAGTTTGACCATAGAAGGATATGTGTAGCCAGGGTTAAAAGTCAGCTTAGGCCAACAAGTTCAAGTAATATAAGTTGAGTTATTAGAATTGTCAGTGGTCATTTCTCTACTTTGGAATAATATGTCTTTGACCATGAAGAGGTGATTTCTTTTCAATTCAAATTTTGAGAAATAAAATTCCATTACAATGAAATTTTAGTGACTGTCCAAATTGCCTGGTCCTGATATTTTATTTCTTTGAATAATGCTACAACAAATATTATTTTTTGATGTTTGGAAGTAGTAGCCTTGAAGTTGGATAATCTAGGTTCAGCTTTTGGATCTGACACTTAATTTTGATCACTGAGTTACATCACTAAAAAGGGAAAGATAAGTGTTTTATTGGGTAGTTATGAAGAAAGGACTTTGTAAACTGTAAGGCTCACTATACAAATGTAAATGATTCCAATTTTTATTGTACCCAAATCCAGTTTCCAGTTATTAATTAATCTCCTTTTTAGCCTGCTGTTCTCCAGAGAGAAAAGTAATTTTAAAAACCAGTTTAGAAGGAAAAAAATGGAATCCTGAGATATACTGATTTGCATCATTCTCATGTACTCCAAGTTAAACATTTTATTAAAAGCTAAAGATAAAAAGTCTACATATTTAAAATTAATTTGACTTCTATTCTCAAAGTTCCAGAAATGCTACTTGGCTTTTTTTTTTCAAAATCAGAATATACATATACATTATGTGTGTATATATATATATGTATACACACACACACACACACACACACACACACACACATATATATATATATATATATATTTAGAATATCTGTATAGGTGTGTGCAAAAAAATAGGAGTGATTTGAATATTTAGAAACTTCTCAATAAAGAAACCTTCAGCAACCATTCATTGGTTTTAATGAAATAATGTATTTATGTTGGAGAGAAGAATGATTATGAAATCTGAAAAAGAGAAAAAGCTGATGAAAGAATCTTTTTCAGAAACACTTGAAAATGAGAGCTTACTTTTGGGTTTTATTGGCAATAACCTAATCCTATTATCTTTTTAACATGCCATTGAGAAAACTTAATGCCACTAGAAATGCATCCACATTTGGTTTCCCTTCTTCTGTTATAAGAAATCCTACAAGTTGTGAAATGTGTTATATTTGATTAGATTTTTGCAGTATTGAGGAATCAGTTCCCCAAACTTGCTTGACGAAGCCTGTCACTGTGCTTTATGAACCTGGCGTCAGCCTGGAAAGACAGCTGTATCTCTGATCTTTTGCTATGCCTGAATGAAAGGGGTTTGTATCCTTTGTAAAAAGAACATATATATAAATTTTAAACAGATCTTTTTTTCTAAGCAACTCCATAGCTAGGCACAATTCTTCTTCCATATGTTCCATAGTAATTTTAAAGAATTTATGAAATAGGAGCTCTCCATATCCAGTTACATCTCTCAATTGATTAAAAGTACAGTAGATCTTTGTTTTGGTTCTCATTTTTCATTTTTGTTTGTTTTTAGCAACTTTTACCTCTCAATTCATAGGATACAGACACAAATTACTGTCCTATCCATTTTGAAAGTGACCTTATTTTCACTGTGTAGCTTTGGCCCTAGACTCTGGAGTTTTATTTTTGAATCCCTAGATAGATTGTTCTTGTACCTTCCAATACAAATCCCAGAATCACTCCCACCTTCCAGTTTTTCTGTTCTAATCATCAGACATTGCTAGCAAGATTCTTGCAAAAATCCTTAATAGGCTGATCCCTTACCGGAAAGATGGTTATCTACCTGAGAGCCTGTGTAGTTTCAGAAAGGGCATAGGAATAGTTAATATGATGTTTCCTGTTCAAAATCTCCAGAAGAAATGTCAGGAGCAGAACAGTGTCTGGATACAACATTCATTGATCTGCCTTTGATACCATCAGTCATGAAAGTGTGCAGAAAATCATGGCAAAATTTTGTTACCTGGAGGAGTTCATCAGTATTGTATGCCAGTTTCACAATGGCATGCTTACACAGGTTCTGGATAATGGACAATGATCCCATGTTTTCCCCATCACCAATGGAGTGAAGTAGGGCTGTGTACTTGCTCCCATGCTTTTTAGCATAATGTTTTCACCAATTGATGGATACCTTATATGAGTACTAAATAATCTAATCCTAAAGAACAAGTGGGTCAAAGATCAAATTATAGAAATAATCAATAATTTCATTAAAGAGAATGACAACAATGAGACAACATCCCAAAATATATGGGAGGTAGCCAAAGCAGTACTTAGGGGAAATTTACTTCTTTAAATTCTTACATAAACAAAACAGAAAAAGAACAGATGAATGAATTGGGCATGCAACTAAAAAAGAAAAAAAGAAAAAGAAAAAGAACAAATTAAAAATCCCCAGTTGAGGACCAAATTAGAAATCCTGATAGTCAAAGGTGAGATTAGTAAAATTGAAATGAAAACAAAGCAAAACAAAACAAAACTATTAAGTTAATAAATAAACGCAGGCGCTGGTTTTATGGGAAAAACCAAAAAGGTAGATGAGCCACCGGCTAATTTTATTTCACAGAAAGAAAAAAAGAAAACCAAATATCTAGTATCAAAAGTGAAAAGGGTGAAATCACCACCAAGGAAGAAGAAATTAAACTAATCATTAGGGAACATGTTGCCCAATTATATACCAATAAATCTGACAATCTGAGCAAAATCAATGAAATATTTATGAAAATATAAATTACCTAGATAAACAGAACAGGAAATAGAATGCCTAAATAACCCCATCTTAGAAAAATAAATTGAATAAGCCATTAATGAGCTCTCCAGGAAGAAATCCCTTCAGGCCAGATGGGTCCTCAAGTAAATTCTACCAAATATTCAAAGAACAATTTTATTTTTATTTTATTTTTTTCCATATGCTTTTGAATTAAAAATTTTTTCTCCCTTTTTCTCCCCCCCGCAAGATGGCACACAATCTGACATAGGCTTTACATTTACATACCCATTAAACATATTTTCACATTAGTGAAGTTGTAAGTAAAAATTAAAACCAATAGGAGGAACCATCAGAAAGATGAAACAAAATCAACAAGGTAAAAATAAGTGAGAGCGATTCGACTTCCATAGTTCTTTCTTTGGATGTGGACAGCATTTTCCATCCCAAGGCCTCTGGAGATGTCTTAGATCCTCGTAATGCTGAGAAGGGTTCACTTTAACATTCTTAGTCATTGCATAACGGCTGCTATTGTATACAAAGTCCTCTGGGTTCTGCTCACTTCACTCAGCATCAGACCATATAAGTCTTCCAGGTTTTTCTGAAGTCAGCCTGTTCATCATTTCTTATAGCACAATAGTATTCCATTACATTCATATACCACAACTTGCTCAGCCATTCCCCAATTGATGGGCATCCTCTCCATTTCCAATTCTTTGCCACCACAAAAAGAGCTGCTATGAATATTTTTATACATGTGGGTCCTTTTCCCATTTGTTTGATCTCTTTGGGTATAGCCCTAGAAGTGCTATTGCTGGATCAAAGGGTATGCACATTTTTGTAGCCCTTTGGGCATAGTTCCAAATTGTTCTCCAAAAGGGTTGGATCATTTCACAACTCCACCAACAATGTATTAGCGTTCCAATTTTCCCACATCTCTCCAACATTTATCATTTTCCTGTTTTGTCATGTTGGCCAATCTGATAGGTGTGATGTGGTACCTCAGAGTTGTTTTGATTTGCATTTCTCTAATCAATAATGATTTAGAGCATTTTTTCATATGACTATAGATGGCTTTAATTTCTTCATCTGAGAACTGTCTGTTCATATCCTTTGACCATTTATCAATTGGGGAATGGCTTGTGTTCTTATAAATTTGTCTTAATTCTCTATATATTTTAGAAATGAGGCCTTTATCAGAGAGACTGGTTGTAAAAATTCTTTCCCAATTTTCTACCTTCCTTCTAATCTTAGTTGCATTGGCTTTGTTTGTGCAAAAACTTTTCAATTTAATGTAATCAAAATTATCCATTTTGCTTTTCATAATGTTCTCTATCTCCTGTTTGGTCATGAATTCTTCTGTTCTCCATAGATCTGATAGGTAAACTATTCCTTGTTCTCCAGTTTACTTATGGTATCAGCCTTTATATCTAAGTCCTGAACCCATTTTGACTTTATTTTGGTATATGGTGTGAGATTTGGGTCTATGCCTAGTTTCTGCCATACTCTTTTCCAGTTTTCCCAGCAGTTTTTTTCAAAGAGTGGGTTCTTATCCCAGAAGCTGGGGTCTTTGGGTTTATCAAATAATAGATTACTATAGTCATTGACTACTGTGTCTTGCATATTTAACCTATTCCACTGATCCACCTCCCTATTTCTTAGCCAGTACCAAGCAGTTTTGATGATTGCTGCTTTATAATACAATTTAAGATCTGGAATTGCTAGGCCACCTTCCCCTGCATTTCTTTTCATTAGTTCCTTTGATATTCTGGACCTTTTGTTTTTCCAAATGAATCTTGTTATTATTTTTTCTAACTCTATAAAATAATTTTTTGGTAGTTTGATTGGTATGGCACTGAATAAGTAAATTAGCTTAGGTAGGATTGTCATTTTTATTATATTAGCTCGCCTACCCATGAGCAACTGATGTTTTTCCAATTATTTAGATCTGATTTTATTTGTGTGAAAAGTGTTTTGTAATTGTGTTCATAGAGTTCCTGGGTTTGTTTTGGGAGGTAGACTCCTAAATATTTTATAATGTCTACAGTAAGTTTAAATGGGATTTCTCTTTCTATCTCTTGCTGTTGGGCTTTGTTGGTAATATATAGAAATGCTGATGATTTATGTGGGTTTATTTTATAGCCTGCAACTTTGCTAAAGTTGTTTATTATTCCGAGTAGTTTTTTACTTGATTCTCTAGGATTCTCTAAGTATATCATGGCATCTGCAAAGAGTGATAACTTTATTTCTTCTTTGCCTATTCTAATGCCTTCAATTTCTTTTTCTTCTCTTATTGCTAAAGCTAACGTTTCCAGTACAATATTGAATAACAGTGGTGATAATGGACATCCTTGTTTCACCCCTGATCTTATTGGAAATGCTTCTAGTCTGTCCCCATTACATATAATGCTTGTTGAAGGTTTTAGATATATGCTATTTATTATTTTCAGGAAGACTCCATGTATACCTATGCTTTCTAGTGTTTTTAATAGGAATGGGTGTTGTATTTTATCAAAAGCTTTTTCTGTATCTATTGAGATGATCATGTGGTTTCTGTTGGTTTTGTTGTTGATATGCTCAGTGATGCTGATAGTTTTCCTAATATTGAACCAACCCTGCATCAAAGAACAATTAATTCCAACACTATATAAACTATTTGGAAAAATAGGTGAAGAAGGAGTCTTACCAAACTCCTTTTATGGCACAAATATGGTGCTGACACCTAAACTGAGAAGAGCTCAAACAGAGAAAGAAAATTATAGGACAAATTCCTTAATGAATATTGATTCAAAAATTCTGAACAAAATATTAGGAAGCAGATTACAGCAATTTATTACAAGGCTACACATTATGATGAAGTGGGATTTATGCCAGGAATGCAGGGTGGCTCAATATCAGGAAAATTCTCTACATAATTGACCATATCAATAACAAAACTAACAGAAATCATATTATTATCTCAATAGGTACAGAAAAGGCTTTTGACAAAATACAGTACTCTTTACTATTAAAAAAAATAGAGAGCACAGATAAATGGGGTTTTCTTTAAATGATAAGCAATATCTATCTAAAACCATCAGAAAGCATTATCTGTAATGGGGATAAGCTAAAATCCTTCTCAATAACATCAGGGGTGAAGCAAGGATGCCATTTATCACTGGTACTATTGAAAAAAATAGTACTATAGTACTAGAAATGCTAGCTATAGCAACAAGATAAAAAAAGGAAATTGAAGGAATTAGAATAAGCAATGAGGAAACAAAATTATCATTCTTTGAAGATGATATGATGGTATACTTACAGAACTCTATAGAATCAACTAAAAAAACTTTTTGAAATAACCAGCAACTTTATCAAAGTTGTAGAATATAAGATAAACCCAGATAAATCATCAGCATTTCTTTATACAACCAACAAATCCCAGCAGCAAGAGATAGAAAGAGAAATTTCATTTTAAATAACTGTAGACAACATAAAATACTTGAGAGTCTGTCTGCCAAGATAAACCCAGGAACTGTGTGAACACAGTTGTTTAAACAAACAAAAATGAAAAATGAAAACAAAACAAAAGGAAAAAAAAACCTCTTCACCCAAATAAAGACAGATCTAAACAACTGGAAACTTATCAACTGCTCTTGGGTAGACCAACCCAATATAACAAAAATGATAATTCTGACTAAGTTAATTCACTTATTTGGTGCCATAGAAATTAAACTATCAAAAAATCATTTGATAGAACTTGAAAAAGTAACAACAAAATTCATCTGGAAGAACAAAAGGTCATGGATATAAAGGGAATTAATTAAAAAAATACAAAGGAAGGTGCCCTAGCAATATTAGATCTAAAACTACATTATAAGACAGTAATCATCAAAACTATCTGGTACTTGAGGCAGCTAGGTGGTACAGTGGATAGAGCACCAGCCCTGAAGTCAAGACACCTGAGTTCAAATCCAGCCTCAGATTAAACACTTGACACTTACTAGCTGTGTGACCCTGGGAAGTCACTTAACCCCAATTGCCAAACCCCCCCCAAAAAAATCCCAAACTTATCTGGTACTGCTTAAGATATAGAACCTTGGATCAGTGGAATAGAATGGGTACCCAAGACATAGCAGTCAATGACTATAGTAACCAATGTTTGATGAACCCCAAAACTGCAGCTGTTGAGATAAGAACTCACTATCTGCTAAAAACTGCTGAAAATAGTATGATAAAAACTAGGCATAGACCAATATTTTACAACATATACCAAAATAAGGTCAAAATGGGTATAGAATTTGGGCATAAAGGTTGATATCATGAGCAAATTAGGAGAGCAAGAAGTAGTCTAACTCTCAAATCTATAGAGAAGGGAAGAATTCATAAGCAAACAACAAATGGAGAGCATTACTAAATGTAAAATATATAATTTTGATTGTATTTTTTGAAAAAAGGTTTTGTACAAATAAAACCAATGCAATCAAGGATAGAAGGGAAGCAGAAAGCTGGGAAACACTCTTTACAACAAGTGTCTCTGATAAAGGCCCCATTTCTCAAATTTATGAGAATAAGAGACAGGTTTATAACAATACCAGTCATTCCACAATTGATAAATGGTTAAAGGGTATGAACAGGCAGTTTTCAGATGAAGAATCAAAGTTATCTATTAGCGTATGAAGAAGTGCTCTAAATCACTTTTCATTAGAGAAGCACAAATTAAAACAACTCTGAAGTAACACACCACACCTATCAGATTAACTAATATGACAACAAAGGAAAATTATATATGTTGGAGAGGATGTGGAAAAAGTAGGGCACTGAGGAATTGTTGGTCGAGTTGTGAACTGATCCAACCATTCTGGAGACAATTTGGAACTATGCCCAAAGGGCAACCAATCTGTGCATACCCTTTGATCTAACAATACCACTACTAGGTCTATATCCCAAAGAGATCATAAAAAAAGGAAAAAAGGACCTACATGTGCAAAAATATTTGTAGCAGCTCTTATTGTGGTGGCAAAGAATTGGAAATTGAGCAGATGACCATAAATTAGGTAATGGCTGAACAAGTTGTGGTATATGAAGAAATGTTGATTAGCAGGTTTTAGAAAAACCTGGAAAGACTTGTATGGACTGATGCAAAGTTAAATGAGCAGAACCAGAAAAAAACTTTGTACACAGTATCAGCAACATTGTGTGAGGATCAGCTATGAGTGATTCAGCTCTTCTTACAACACAATGATTCAAGACACATACAAAGGGCTCATGAAGGAAAATGCCATCCGTATCCAGATAAAGATCTGATGGACTCTGAATGCAAATTGAAGAATATTTTTTTCACTTGTTTTATTCTTTTCTGTGGATTTTTTTCCCTTTGATCTATTTCTTCTTTCACAACTGTGACTAATATGGAAATATATTTTACTTGATAGCACATGTATAACCTATATGAAATTGCCTGCCATTTCAAGAGAGGGGAGGGAGGGAGAAAAATTTGGAACTCAAAATTTTATAAAAACAAATGCTAAAAATTGCCTGGAACTGCAATTGAGAAAAAAAAATACTAAGAAAATAAAAAGAAAAAACTCAAATTCTCATATGCCTGCCTGGGGCTTGAAATAGATTTATTTTTACATCTTTCTTGAATATCTGTTTTAGTGTTAAATGGGGTTAGTCCTACTTAATCCTAAATTCAGAAAGGATTCTAGCTTACGACAAAGGATTGAACCAGTTTAGTCTGTGCTGAGGCCTACATGCAAGGTTACCACAAGGTTAAATGCTATATATGAATTCAGTACGTTATGTTTTTTTCTTGGTTTCATTGGGTACCCTA
Organism: Phascolarctos cinereus; assembly: GCF_003287225.1. NCBI lineage: Eukaryota > Metazoa > Chordata > Mammalia > Diprotodontia > Phascolarctidae > Phascolarctos > Phascolarctos cinereus. Next base: position 275,045,808 of record NW_027555847.1, on the reverse strand, counting down.
AAGGTCTGGTTATTTATTCATAATGCCTCCAAATACTAATATTAATTTGGTAAAAATTATAGAATATATTTCTTCTCTAAAATGGCATGTACTAATAGAACACAATTAAAAGATCTAAACCCAAGTTCCTCTGGCCTACTTTTAAAGTAGAACTCCAATATGTTATTTATTTGGGAATCAACTCAAAATGAATCCGAATAAAAAATGTTTATCCACTGACCAAAACAATTACAAATTCTTTGACAGTGTGTGCCTTTGTGCTGGGAACAGTATTTGTTTTATATAGAATGAATGCAGTTTTCCTTTTAAAGAGCCAAAAAGTCCATCCCTGATAACTTGCTTGATTTAGAGGACTAAGGGCATATATTATACTAGTTATCTGAAAGTTTGACATAATATCCTGGGGACTTGTCTTTTTTACTTAATATTTGTTTTCCCATGGCGAATTTAGAAGTAAAGAGGAATTTTTTTTAATTTTATCAATTAAGAATTTTATTCTTTTTAACCTTATTCTCAATAAAGTATTCCTTATTACATGAATTCTAAATCTGAATCACTGGTCTAGCCTGAACAAGGTCTTCTCCAGAATGGAGAAACAGATGCACTGGTTTGGTTGGCATGTAGAGTAGGTGAAAGGAAAAAATGTGTAATCTATGTGGGAAGATAGATAAGAGGTTTTTTTTTCCTCCTATGCCCTCTCAAATATTTATAATGTGTAAAATATCTCTAAGCATATGTGCTGAAGAAGGGATAATAAATATGCCTTGCTTCACCAACCAGTCACCACCTCAGAATGCCTGTGAAGAGAGGAAAATGAATTAACACCTATCTGTTTGATCTCTGTTCAGTAAATGGGTAATACTTGAAAGTCATTTTTGGTTGCTGCACCCCGAACTCCTCCTGCACCACCACTGCCCAGAAAGATTTGTAGCATTTCCTGTTTCCAGTGACCCTAATGCTTTGATCAGCTTGCTCTTTATCTGGGAACAGTAATCAAATTAATGACTATTTGTACCGGAAAGGGACTGGCATTTGAGTTTCCTGTGGCTGTACACAATGTCTGGCTCTCCAGAACAAAATTCCCCTTTTTTTGATCCTTCAGATACAATTGAAACATATTTCAACATATTTCAAGTCCTCCCTGGGGACACCAGTATTTTATCAATTACTAACTAGTCTATTAAGACACAAGCTAATCCAGAAACATCAATATACTTGAAGTAAAAGGAAAATGCTGTTTGAACCTATATCTGAACTCTCCATTTGTCCTCTATTATGTCATTATATCTCTTTTAATAGTTTGGAGTATTCCATTGTAGTAGAATGATTGAAATAGTATATTTTTTCTTGTATGTTTATGAAGAACAATAGGCCTAGTCCATGGGGGTGTGCTTATTATACCCTTTGATAAATTTTATTCTGTATGATTTTAAATAAAAAAGCTAAAAACAATAAATATGAAATAGAACCATTAACTTCTGTGAGTCTTAAACTTGCGCAAAAAAACAACAGCGATAATTTATTTCTCTTAATTAGATATTGATGAATGGCCAAATCTAAGTTGTTTATGTATTTTTTGGCTTGTAATTTCATGTTATATACAGTATATATGTATATAAAACAGTTGACACAATTTAATACACGCTTATGCAATTAATCTCTAAGTGGAAAATAAAGTCATAGTTTTGTGAATTCTATTTTTCCCAAAACTATTCTTAAAACAGCTAAATTCCAGCTAAAGTATTTCAGTTCTTTCTATCAAATTCGGTCATAAATAGTAGATGTTTAAATTAGCATGTACTAAGCTCCTACCCAAATTGAAGAGTTACTCCATATTCTATGAGAGACAGCTGGTCACAAAGTGTGTGGAATCAGGAAGAATAGAATTCAAAATAGGTCTCAGACACTAGCAGTGAGAACTGGGGCAAGTAACTTCATGGTTGTTTTCATCAATTTCCTTAACTATATAATGGGTATAATAATGACACCTACCTCACAAGGTTGTTGTAAGGATCAAATGAGATATTTGTTAAAAAAAAAAAGTGCTTAGCCAGTGCTTGGTAGGTGCTATATGAATGTTTATTCTTCTTCCTCCCTCCTTTATTCACGATGTACATTTTTAATAACGTAAAAAATAAGATTTAAGCAAAATAAAATTTAAAAAATTCAAATTTCTTTATCTTTCTAATTATGACTGCTGTCTTTCAGAATATTCCTTTTTGTTCTTTTAATGAAGTCCTAGACCAATTTCTCTTGTAGTATAGAGGCAACTCAGTCTTTTCAAAGACTATAACCAAAGAATGTGAGTTTCAAAATATCCTATCAAGTTGAAAAAGTTTCTAGTACAGGCCAGGAGCCAGAATAACTGTATTTTACGAGAACAATCTGAAATAATATTGGAAAGGCTCATCTCTCATGCTCATAGTAGACCCAAAACTTTAACCACCACAACTTACATCGATTCAGTTCACTTCAGTAAGCATTTATTAAGCACCTACTGTGTGCCAGGCATTGTGCTAAGCACTGAGGATACAAAAAAAGGTAAAGACAGTTCCTGCCCTTAAAGAGTTCACAATCTAGTGGGGGAAATGACATGCAAATAAATAAATACAATGCAAGCTATATAGAAAATACATAAGAAATAATTAAGGAAGGGAAAGCACTGGAGTTAAGAGGCACTGGGGAAGGCTTCCTATAGAAGGTTAGATTTTAGCTTAGACATAAAGGAAGGCACAGAGGTCAATAGTTGTGGCAGAGAATAGAGAGTGTTTCAGGTACGAGGGACACCCAGAGAAATGCATAGAATGGAAGGATGATGTATCTTGCTCCTGGAATAACCAAAAGGTTAGTGTCACTGAACTGAAGATTACATGTTGGTGATTAAGGTATAATAACAGTGGAAAGGTAAAATAGGGCTAGGAAACGAAGGGCCTTGAATGCCAATCAGAACATTTTGCATTTGCTTCTGGAGACAATAAAAAGCTACTGGAGTTGGTTTAGTAGGGTGGGTAACATGATCAGACCTACATTTTAGGAAAATTATTTCAGTGTTTGAAAAAGAATGGATTGGAGTGAGGGAAAGAATTGCTATTGCAGTAATCAAGATGTGATGTGATAAGGGCCCATACTACAGTGTTGGCAGTATCAAAGGAGAAAAGAGAGTATATTTGAGACACGTTGCAAATGTAAATTCAATAAGCCTGGCAAGAGTTTGGATATGAGGGGTGAGAGATAGTAGTGAACCTAGAATGACTGCCAAGTTGCAAGCTTGAGGATGGTGTTGTCCTCTATACTAACAGGGAAAGTATGAGGGTAGGTGGGTTTTGGAAAGAGATAATGAGTTCTGTTTTAGGATATATTGCATTTAAGATGTCAACTGGTCATCCAATTTGAGATGTCTTAAAGACAGTTGGAGATTCTAGACAAGAGATCATCAGAGAGATTGGGGCAGAAAAAGTATATTTCGGTATATTTGAGAATCATCAGCAAAGAGATGATAATCAAATCCATGGGAGCTGATGAAATCACAAAGTATAGTGGGAGAAAAGAACTCAAGACAGAACCCCAAGGGACATCTATGATTAGAGGGCATGATCTGGAGGAGGATCCAACATAGAAGACATAGAAGGAGTGGTCAGATAGGTAGAAGGAAAAACAGAATAGAGTTATTTCCTAAAACCATAGAAAGAAGAGAATATCAGAGAGGAGAAAGTAATCAATAGTGTTGAAGGCTGCAGAAAGGTCAAAGAGAATGAGAATTGAGGAAGGCCCCTGGATCTGTCAGCTAAGAGATCATTAGTAACTTTGGAGAGAGCAGTTTTGGTGGAATGATAAAATTGGAAGCCAGATTGTAAAGGGTTAAGAAGAGACTGAGAGGACAGAAAGCACAGACACCTATTGTAGATGGCCTTTTCAAGGATTTTAGTTACAAAGGGCAGGAAAGAAATAGAATAATAGCAGGAATAGAAAGATCAAGTGAGGGGTTTTGTTTGTTTGTTTGTTTGTTTTCAGGGAACCAGACATAGGCATGCTTGTAGGGAGTAGAAAATGAAGCAGTAGAGAGGAGAGATAGACAATTAGTGGAAAAAAAAGAAAAAAGAAAGAAAGTGAGATAGTGAGATAGAAAATAAGCGAAAGATAGAAAATAAGTAATGATAGAGAAGGCAATCTATTGAAGGAGGAGAGATTGAATGGGATCACTTGAATAAATAACAGGGTTAGCCTTGGTAAGGGGTATGAATTGAGTGGCTGGTCAGAGGGTCATTACAGGGTTCTCTCTGCTGGTGCAGGATTCTTTTGCTTTACAAAAAGACAAGATAGAGGGAAACATGTAGTTCACAATCACAACTCTGAATGGGAATGGGATGAACTCAGGCATAAAATTAAAAAAAAGAACAACTAGTCGAATGTATTAGAAAACAGAATCTGACAATATGTCATTTACAAGAAAAAACATTCAAAGCACAAAAATTCATATAGAGTTAAAATGAAGGGCTGAAGTAAAAATTTTTGTGCTTCAGTTGAAGTCAAAATAGCAGTGGTAGCAAATAAGATTTTTAATAAAACTATAGTAAATATAGCCATGACAAAAAGAAATAATAATGGTAATTATATTATGATTCAAGGAATCATAGATAACCAATAATTCTCAACAATTAATGTACATGCATCAAATAAAACTATCTAAATATTTAAAGGAAATGTTAAATAGAAGGAGCAATATTATGGGAATGTAATATACCCCTTTTATAATTAGACAAATCACAAGAAAATCAATCACTCAGTTAACAAGTATTTATTAAGCACCTACTGTGTTTCAGATGTTGTGCTCAATGCTAGCAATACAAAGAAAAGCAAAAATCAAAAAGTAATTGAGAAATAAATTAAACAAGCAATAGAACTTTAGAAAAACTAGAGATGATAGTTCTTAGGCAATTAGTGAATGGGAAAAGAAAGAAATTATATACCTCTTTGTTGTGCATAGCAACTCTACAAAAATTGACCATATGTTTGGCAAAATGATATTGTCCAAAATATAGGGAAGGAGAAATGTCAAATATTTCATTGGTTGATCTTAATGCAATAAAAATTATATTAATTTTTTTAAAAATAGCTTATTGTTCAACAAAACCAGACCTCAGTTACAAAGGAATGGCCCAGATTTGACAAAAACTGCTAGGGATACTGTATAGCACTGTGGCAAAATTTGATTTATACATGTATCTCCCACCATAAACCAAATTAAGCTCAAACTAGATAAATGTCCTTTGTAAGAAAAACTATATCATAAACAAATGATAGAAACAAGGAATAAATTATGCTTTGAATCTATGGATAGAGGAAGAGGTCCTGCCTAAGCAAGTGATAGAAAGGATCACATAACATACAATAACAATTTCAATCATATATACATTTGCTTGTATTTTTTCATAAAAATAAATTAAAATTAGTAGGGAAAGAGTTAACTGGGAAAAAAAATCTTTGCAGCAAATTTCTCAAATAAAGGTCTCATTCAAGATCTATGAGCAACTAATTCAAATTTATCAGACTGATTCATTCCACAAAAGAAAAAGATGAAAGGATATGAACAGGCAGTTTAAAAAAAAGAAAGACACCAATCTATCAATAACCAAAACTTAAAATTTTCTTTAATCACTAATAATTAGATAAATATAATTTAATAATACAACATATTATATATGACATATAATAATAATTAATAATATAATTTAGTTAAACAATTTAATGTTCTCCCTTGTATGTATCAGACTGGAAAAGGTAGCTAATTTGGGGATTTGTTTTCCTGGATAAGGCATGTTAGTAATGAAAGTTTTTTTTTTCTTTTATAGCAAACTCTCATTCAGAATGCAACAATCTAGACTACTACATTAAGTTATATGTACCACATTTTAAGTTTATTGAAAAATTAGAGACCATTCAGAGAAAGGCAACAGACATGGTGAAAGACTCTAAGTTCATACTCTGTGGGAATCATTTGAAGCAAAAGGAGGTATTTAACTTGAAAAGAAGACCCTCTTCTCAAAGAGGTAGTGGAGAGTGGGACAAGAAATCTGCCTTCAAGCATTCACACAATCTGTCCTGCCTCCTTTCCTTCATGTATCTACAGAATATTCACAGTGTTCCTCTCTTTTCTCCATGTGACTTCTACTATTTTCTTCCAAGTCTACACTCCACTAGCCAGACCCGAATACTTCCTCTTGGTCAAGGATTCTTGTGGTCTAGAGCTTTCTTCAGTGAGTGGTAGTTCTACCTTTGTGGCAACTATAGTAAACTGTGCTGGAGAGTTAGAGTTAAGGAAAACCCCATTCCAGTTCATATTACACAAGGAAAAACATTCTAATAATTAGAACTGACCAAAATTGCAATGGGATACCTTGAAAGTTAGTGCACTTACCATTATTAGAGATCTTTAAGCAAAGGTTGGGTGGCAAATTTTCAGATATTTGTAAAGCAGATACTTTTAATACTTCAGTTAATTTTAATACAACTAAGAGCTTGAAAAATGTTGAGTAAGCAAAACTTAAAGTTCAGAATATCATTAAGCAATGAACATGGGGTTAGTCAATCAATGCTAGACCAGAGGTCATCACTTGAAGTCTTAAACAGAATAGTTTAGGACAAATACAAGGAATTGGCACTCCTTATAACAGGTAATAGAATTTTATAATTCAAGGGACCTGAACGACTACCTAATCAATTTTACAGATATAACAGAGTGCTGACACATGTGTAGAGTACCTCTGATAATGCCTCTCTAAATGGAGAGACTGGCCAACCAGCTTTTGGAAGAGTTATGATAATATAGATGATATGCAAGGATATTGGCTTGGACAGGTAGTGAAATGTTGTATAGACATTCTAATAAATGGTTCCAGTCAATTAACAGCATAACAAATGGGAGGTTTGAGGTTGGCTGAAAAGCACTGAAAAGACTTAGTTGCCTTCTTCCATCTCTTTCTCCTTGGTCCTGTTAGTTACTCTATTAATTGTTGTGCTCCATCACTCAAGAAATCCGATCAGGGCATTTGCTATAAAGTTATAGGTCTTTTGCTCATCTCTTCATTAAGGCCATGTTATCCTGAGAAATAGGACTTGGTTCTCAGCCTTTGCATTTGCTATTTTACATTCAAGATGAAGAAAGCAAAGTCATAGACGTGCCCTAACATCCCGGCATTCCAGAGTCCAGATTTTCAACCAGTTTAGCAAAAAGTATCTAATGAGCAAAAGAAATAATGATCTTTAGGACCTTCAGAACCCAGGCCAATTGCAGTTAAGTTAAACACATGTCCAAAAATCACAGTATAGCAGGACATGAACTAGGTGGAACCACTATTATGTAGGAGCTAAGCTAATAAGCATGTTCCTGAGGTATTGGGGAGAAATGTTTGCACATTTATTCTTATTCTATCTTTCAAGCAAATATTTCTCTGTAGAAGCTAATTGATGTTAAATTATTAAATGGTCCTAGGATGTTTGCCACTGTCACATTGTCATAGGAACATAACCAGTGGGGGCACAACACCCCTATTTCTTCCTGTCCTAGAATTCAGTGATGGCTTCCTGTGTTGTGAGGCTGATATTGTGAGGTTGTAGATATAAATGCTTTATAAAACTTAAAGTTCTATGTAAATGAAAATTATTGTTATCATTATTGATGATCTGTCAGTTGCTGTCATTTTTGTTAGCTTCAATCAACAGGCTTCTAGTCTGGTCATAACTGCATTCTGTGAGTCTTATACTGCACTTATGCTGAGCTCAAACAATATTAATAGAGCTATATAGGGATATGTAGACCTGAGTTCAAATGCAGTTTCAGATACTTGCTAGCTGTGTGACCCTGGTCAAATCACTTAACTGTATTTGTCTTAGTTTCCTCATCTATAAAATGAGCTTTGTTTTTTTATTTTTATAAATTCTTTAATTTTTTAAAAATTAATTTATTTTTAGTTTTCAACATTCACTTCACAAGATTTTGAGTTACAAATTTTCTCCCGATCTTGCTCCTCCCTGACCCCAAGACAGTGTGAAATTCTGAATACCTCTTCCCCAATCTTCTGTCCCTTCTATCACCCCTCCACCTTCTTTTGCCCCCTTACCTTCTATTTTCCTATAGGGCAGGATAAATTTCTATACCCCATTGCCTGTATATCTTATTTCTCAGTTGCACGTGAAAAATTTTAACATTTGTTTTTAAAACTTTGGGTCCCAAATTTTCTCCCTTCCTCCTTCACCACACACCCTCATTGAGAAAGGAAGCAAGTCTATACAGGTTATACATGTACAGTCATGCAACACACTTGCATAGTAGTCATATGAAAAACTAACTGTATTTGCCTTCATCCTATCCTGCCCACCATTTATTCTATTCTCTCTTTTGATCCTGTCCATTCTCAGAAGTGTTTGCTTCTGATTGCTCCCTTCCCCAATTTGCCCTCCCATCTCTCATTCCCCTCTCTCTTATACCCTTTTCCCTTATTTTCCTGTAGCAAAAAATAGATTTCCATACCCAATTGAGTGTGTATGTTATTCCTTCCTTAAGCCAAATCTGATGAGAACAAGATTCACTCATTTACTCTCACTTTACCCCACTTCCCTGCACTGTAAAAGCTTTTCCTTCTGTTTTATGTGAGATAATTTACACCATTCTACCTCTCCCTTTCTCCTTCTCCAAGTATAATCCTCTGTCATCCTTTAATTTTATTTTTTAGATATCACCCCTTCATCTTCAACTCACCCTGTGCCCTCTATCTATCTATCTACATACATACATATAATTTTTCCCCCTCCAACTACCCTAATACTGACAAAGGTCTCATAAGTTACAAATATCATCTTTCCATGTAGGAATGTAAACATTTCAACCTTAATAAGTCCCTTATGATTTCTCTTTCCTGCCTACCTTTTCATGTTTCTCTTGAGTCTTGTATTTGAAAGTTGATATTTTCTATTCAGCTCTGATCTTTTCAACAAGAATGTTTGAAAGTCCTCTATTTCACTGAATATCCAGTTTTTCCCCTGAAGGATTATACTCAGTTTTGCCGCGTAGGTGATTCTTGGTTGTTTCCATTGCTCTCTGAAATGTCATATTCCAAGCCCTACAGTCCCTTAATGTAGAAGTTGTTAAATCTTGTGTTATCCTGATTGTGTTTCCACAATACTTGAACTGTTTCTTTCTGGTTACTTGTAATATTTTCTCCTTCACCTGGGAACTTGGATTGGCTATAATATTCTCAGGAGTTTTCCTTTGGGTATCTCTTTCAGGAAGAGATCAGTGGATTCGTTCAATTTAAATTTTACCCTGTGGTTTTAGAATATCAGAGCAGTTTTCCCTGATAATTTCTTGAAAGATGATGTTTATGCTTTTTTTTTGATCATGGCTTTCAGTCCAATAATTTTTAAATTATCTCTCCTAGATCTATTTTTCTGGTCAGTTGTTTGTCCAATGAAATATTTCATATTGTCTCTATTTTTCATTCTTTCATTTTTGTTTTACAATGTCTTGATTTCTCATAAAGTCACTAGCTTCCATTTGCTCCTTTCTAATTTTTGAGGAAACATTATCTACAATGAGCTTTTGGACTTCCTTTTCCATTTTGTCAATTTTGCTTTTTAGGGCATTCTTCTCCTCATTGGCTTTTTGGACCTCTTTTGCCATTTGGTCTATTTTTCAGGTGTTTTTTTCTTCAGTATTTTTGAGGAGGTCTCCTTTAGCAAGCAATTGAATTGTTTTTCATTATTTTCTTGTATCAGCTCATTTATCTTCCCAGTTTTTACACTACTTCTCTTACTTGCTTCTCAAAATCCTTTTTGAGATCTTCCATGACCAGGGACTTACTCATATTTTTCTTGGGGGCTTTGGATGTAGGAGCTTTGACTTTGTTGTCTTCTTCTGTTTGTATGTTTTGATATTTCTCACCAAAGCAAGAGTCTATGGTCTGACATTTTTGTGTTGTTTGCTCATGATCTCAGCCAATTACTTGAGTTTTGAACTCTTTGTTAAGGTAGGGTCTGCTTCCAGTGTGGAGAATGTACTATACCAAGCTTCGGGGGTTTTGTGCAGCTGTTTTCAGAGATACTTCTAGGGACCTGTAAATTTTCAGTTCTTTCGAGGTGATATGATCAAGGGTGAGGTGCTTACTACTTTCCTGGCCTGAACTCTAGTCTATGAGTGTCCACAAGCATTCTTTTCTGCCTTGTAACTGTGAGAAAGATTCCCTTTCCAATGCCACTGAAAGCTTCACTGTGCCAGCACTCCTCTTTGCCCCAGGACTGCCACCCAGAACTATGACCCAGATCTAAGAACAAAGGAAGAGAATTCTGCCTAAGCACTAGCAAAGAGATCACTGTAATCCCCCTCTGATCAGCCACTCAATCCTCCTCCATCTGTGGGCCGAGAGCTCCAGAAGCAGCCACCGCCCTTGGGCTCCACTGGGAGTGGTGTTAGGACTGAGCTTCTCTCTTACCGTGGTCACAGATCTTTCTTACTGAACTTCTAAGTTGTCTTTGGCTTTTGTGAGTTGAGAAGTCTGGAAACCACCACAGCTGCCCATGATTCAGTCCCCTGAGACCTACTCCAGGTTAGCTGTGGCCTGGTCTTTGCTTGCAGGGCCCGTGCTGACCTGTGCTCCTCTCTCAGCCTGGCACAATAGACCTTTGCGATCTATCATCCAGGTTGTCTTGGGCTAGAAATTTGTTTCCCTCTATATTTTTGTGGGTTCTGATGCACTAGAAGTTGTTTAGAACATTTTTTTACAGGTATTTCGAGGGGTTTGAGAGAGAGCTCAAGCAAGTCACTGTTCTTACTATGCCATACTGGCTTCGCTCCCTCTAAAATGAACTTTAGAAGAAAATTGCAAACTACTCGAGTATTTTTGCCAAGAAAACTCCAAATGGGATCACAAAGAGTTGGTCACAACTGAAGAGACTGAACAATAGGTATTTATGTGTGTGTGTGTGAGCATGCATGTGTATATACATACATACCTATGTAAGTATGTATGTGTATTGTGTATATATGTGTATTTTACATATATACACATTTCTCTTCATTAAGAAACGCTTTAATATTTTCTTCTGTAAGAGCAATGTATACATGTATATGCACATATATACACACATATGTATGTATCTGTATATATACACACATACAGAAATATACGTATATATGTGTTTGTTTATATACACAGACTTTTAAGTTTAATTTGCATTGTTAACACTTTCTTAATCTACACAATCAATAAAATAAGAAATCAAGCTGAAATTTACAACAATTGCCTATTTCTGGGATGAAAATGTTCACTTTATAAATAAAGCAATGGGCTTTCTGGAGTCAGTCTGATCTGGCTTAAGCACACTGTTCTAAGGAAGATATATCATCCTCATTCATTGCATATATACATATACAATGCATATTATACATATGCATTTGCAGATACATATACACATACATGTACTTATATACACACATATACTTATATATCTATGTACACATATATGCATGTACACATACATACATATATACATACATATATATAAACATATACATACCTTCTTTTTCAAGCAGAAAAATCAGAAACAAGACTGTTTTGCTGGTCAGAAATCAACAGCGATCGTGGAGTTAACATCCTCCCACAATCTATACAGGTACTGCAGGCAGGTAAAAGGAGGTTTGAGTCCCAGTGCTAGTCCTAGTCCTCAGGAAGCTTGAAATTTCTTTGCAGAAACAGGGTTTACCCTCATGAAGCAAAACAAACATGAAACAACAGTGATCCTCCATCTGTCTTGGCCCATAGCACTCATTTCCTGCCCCTTTCATTTATCTCTTAATCATAAACAATATTGCCTTGTAACATCCTCTGTACATTCAGGTTCTTTTGCTGTTAAACTCTTGTGTCCCTTTGCTTGTGTTTGAACCTATTGTTCTCAAATTAAATGAATTAAGAGCAAGGAACATACCTTACATTTCTTCCTATTCCCCACAGTACCTAGAATAATGTTATAAAACTCATGGAGACAAACATAATGCTTGGTAAAGTTGATAGGTGCTGGATAAGGAATCTGAGAATATGGATTCCTGGTTAAATTCTTCTAAACATTATCTTTCTAACCTTAGGTAAGTATCTTCATTGCTCAGTGCCTCACCTTCCTAATCTGTAAAATGAGAGTTTTGACTTTATGATCATTCAAATGCTTTCTGGCTCTGAGTCCAGTTTGTGAAAATCACATTATACAGGCATTCATACTTGCTATGCTGTAGTAGCTAGAATCATGTAGTAATGAAAATTAGAGAATAAAGTTCCCATCACTTCTGCTTTTAAGTTCTTTGTGCATTGATCTAACTTTTGCTGACACCCTATAGTGTTATCTGTTTGATTTGTTTTCTGTAAATACTTATCCTTTTATCACAATCTGCCCTGGTCTAAAAAAAATGAACCTTTTGCCTGCTGCTTTTCAGTGGACAATGACTGCCCCAATTGATTTTGTAATGTGCTTTATCCAAACTGAAACAAATGGAGCAGCTAAGAAAAAAGAAAGAAAAAGAAAGAAAAGAAAAACAGAAATAAGGCTTTACTTTAAGTATATTGAGGATATTTTTAGAGCTTTCAAATATTAAGTGTCTGAACTGTTAACTTTAAGTTATTGCTGGGGGGGGATGAGGGTATTGAGGGAAGAAAAAGGAATGAGCATGTAGCTTGATGAAAGCCATTTCTATTCATTAAGAAATGCTCTGATATTTTCTTCTGCAAGAGCAATGCACTTCTGACAAAGTGGCTAACAAATTGTATACTCTTCACTATTTATTTTCATGAGCTTATTGACCATTTTAGGAAAGAAATGGCCCTTTATGATAATAACAAGATAAAAGCTGGTAATTGACTGAAATGCTTGAGTCTAGCTAGACAAAACCACTTTCAGCTAGTGGAGACCTGAATGAAAGGTATGAAAGTTTTAGCCAATTGCTAAGAATGTCATAAAGTCCCTCAAACCTTTCCACCTCCACCCCATCTTTTCAAAGGATCAAGAAAGCAAGATGGTAGGTGATTCTTCAAATTTAAAAGGCAATGATAATTTTAAAAAGAATATTTTAGAAATTATTCTGCAGTTCCATGATATTGTGCATTATATTAAACTGATATAAATTTTTAAGTTTCTCTTTTTCCCCAGTAACATTATGCTATCAGCAGAAGGATATTATATGTACATGTATCCCAGGGACTTTACTGTTTTCAGACACTGTATCAAAAAATGAAATGGCATATGACAAATGTTTGATAATTCAATAAGGAGCTTTTGTGGAACTAAAAGCAAGGTACTAAAGTATTGAGTACTTTTTTTCCCCCTTTAAGCATCAGTCATACTTTTGCCTAAAAAGATAAAGTACAGGCAGCCAAAGCAATAGACATAATCCATGTAATTCAATTGCCTAATGGTAATAGTTAATATGAAGATAATTAAGTCTATATTTGAACCACTTTGGACCATTCATTTTTCCCCATTGTATTCGTTATAACCACTGATGTGTTTGAATCATTTCTATTTTTAAATTGCCACTATTTTTCTTGAAGATAAAAAAAGATAGGAAATACTATAGTCATAGCTATTAAAATCATTCCTATTTAATGGAGATTATAGGCTAAAATGGTTTTCTTTATCTCCAGTAAGCAATGGAACAAAAGCACTGCCTATTAGTGTGCGGTCAAATTGGACATGGTTAAAAGAATCAATCATTCCAATTCATGACAGCCCAGCTATATGGCCCTTTAAGAGGTAAAGACCGATAAATAGCTGTCTTGCTCATTAAATGGCACAATCTTAATGAGCCTTGACTAATTGTAATGACTGACTCTTTTAGACATTTCCAGTTCAGCACTGCCCATGCAGATATGGCCAAAATAAGATTTAATTGAAGATAAAATTCTAAGAGAGCTTTCCATAAGCCTATGCAATATAGGCTAGTTTAGCTCTTTGTTGTTGTGATTACTTTGTTTTAATAAGAAACTTCAGTGAAAAGAAATAGGAATATATCAAGTCATTTATCTTAATCAATGTATTTAAAAGAGAGGGCATGATTTAGAGGATAAGATGATTAGAACCAATTCATGGATTTTGTATTTTTTATGCTTGTATAATTATAATGGCAATGAATTTTCTGTTAAATTACCCTAGCTGCTATTAAATTCAGAGGGATATGCAAATAAAACATGTCCTTGAAATTTATATTATTAATTTATACAAATAAAAATTACCAATTTATAAAAAAATATTCTTTTCAATATGTAGACAATAATGGAATATTTAAAGCCTAAGGGATGCAAAGAGTGGAGAAGTTTTCTTACAAGACTCAATCCTTAATATTCCTTATGCTCCAGAGAATAGAGATATGGTAAGGATAGGACAATGGCAGGTGGTCAGAAATAAAGTATTATAGGAAACCTATGATTCAGAATTTATGAATCATGGTTTGGGATGCTTTTACTGTGACATACTGGCCTACTGTGTCTCTCAGAACAGTATGATAATATTTTGTTCCTTTGCCTTTTTCTGTATGCCAGGAGGAGATTTTATAGCAATAAAAGACTATTTATTGAAGTCTGGGTTTCTCCCCTGTCTGATTTACTTCTGCCTAACACACAGTACTGCTATGATTGCTTTCCATTCTATAAATTGCAGCACTTCAGGATTAATGCACAAACTTAATGATAATAACTAAAAGAAAAGTGGATGATAATATGGCAAAGGGGGTAAAGACTAATGATTGAAGGGGGAAAAAGAGTAATGAAGGACTGTACTTTGTTCTCACTGCAAAATGTGCCTGAGCTCCATCTTTCCAAGAATATTGAAAGCCCATGAAGGATCATATCAGATGCTTCAGAGTCTGTGTGGATTTAGTAAAACCTCAATTGCTAGCACATGGAACACTAAATTTATTCTGAATTATTATTATTATTATTTTTTTTTACTATAAAGATAGTTGCCTTTGGGTCAGTAACACATTATCATTCTATTACTAGAAACACAGGACATTCCTTTATTCCCAGGATTATAAAATATATCTTACACATGGTGAGAGTCTTCAGTATTTAGTCATAGAACTATATAAGTAAATATTCCTCCCCAGAGCCTAGTTAAGAAAGAATCACAGACACTCAGAGTTGGAAAGGAGCTCAGAAGCCACCTACATAGTCTAATCAGAAGCTGAACAAGAATCTCCCTCCCCAGCTGTGATGTGCACAAAAAATGCTCATCAAGACATTTCAGATGTCCAGTAAGGGGAAACTCATTCATTACTTCCTAAGGTAACCCTTCACCTTGGGTAGTTTTACCTGAAGCATTTTCTTACATCAAGCTTAAATTTTAATTCTTTGTACCTTCTAGTTGGGAAAGAATTTTGTGAAGCTTGGAATATCCTTTGAAATGAATAATGCTTTGTTTCTATAGCCACCATAAATATTCATAAGAAACTAGGTTCTACAAGTATAACTGTTTTACATAGAAATGATGCATGATCTCAGTTATAAATACTTCTTCCAATGGTACAGGTTGCATCCACTTCATGCCCATGTGATTCTTGTCAATTTAATCTTCAAAATCATCCATAGAAGATCTATTCTAAATAGATCTGGAGGTCTTCCCTTAGATTTTCTACTTTTTTTTTTTTAAATACAATGAAACACTTAGGCTATTGGTCATTTCTTACTCTTCTTTTGCTATTATATAGAGGTGTGCTGAAGTTAGTTTAAACTGGCTCAGAAGAGTTTATTGAAAAATTTTCAGTGTGACCATTCACACACCAGAAATCAGCAAACATTACAAATAAGGACATAATTTGTTGTTTTGTTGGTTGTCTAGACTTAAGAAAGTGATAGAGAAAATGCTACTGTACATTAAACTTAAAAGTGTGTGATGCATGTATTTTTTCCCCATATAGCTGGTTGTTAAACACTTATCTGCACACCTTTGTTCTTATGTCACTTGTTACGTATCATTATTGAAAAATCCTTATGGCCTACTTACCTTCCCCATGCTTCTCTCCATTGCCCTCAAGGGTAATATGAATTTTAGTCTTCAGAGGGTGTGCCGTCCCATGATTTGTGGTGATGTAGAATATTAGGATCATAAATTTAGACGAGAAAGGACCTCAGAAAATATTTATACCAATCTCTTTATTTTACCTCTGAAAAAAATTGAGGCCCCAGAGAGGTTAAATGACTTCTCCAGAGTCCTACAGACTTACTTCATTAAGCAGAAGATGAAGCATTTAAACCAACATTTTCTGTCTCTCAGCTCTAGTACTCTTTCCATTGAATCACTCTGATGATAAAAGGATGAGTTTTTGTTTCTGGGAGCACAATATGATTATTAAAAGTACTAGTTGGTTTTTGAAATGCAATCTAGCTTGCTCTCTTGTTCCTATTCAATTCTGAGCCTAGTTAATTGTCCATCTGCAATCTGTCCAAGATATATGCATGTAGGCTAACTCAAAAGGCTGTACATCTAGCTGCATATTGTTATACAGTTAGATATACAGGCATTTTTCATATATTTGTTTCCTTTATAGACATATTGAGGCAGCTCTGTAGAATACTGGATATTGATGTAATAATCAGCTTTTGGCTATTAGCTAACAGTATTGGCTAGAAAATTTCCTCAACCAAATACAGGGAATTTCCCCCCCCCCTTTCCATTTGGACACAGTGTAGGACATTGTCCATTACTGATACAAGCACAGATTTTTGACTTTCCATCACATTTATCTTGATGGTGGCTTGTTCAGAACGTGTGTTTTATAATGGGCTTAATTACAACAGGCCATGCAATGAATATGAAGGGTACCATAGAGAGTCAGGATCAGAAAATCATTCATTCTGCTCAGAAGTTGCCTTGATTTGAAGGAAAATATCTTTATGGTGATTTCTAAATGAAGTACATGAAAGTGTCATCTATGAATAATAAGGCAGGTTTTATTGGACTGTGGAATATAGAAATTGAAATAATGCAGAATGAGGTTAGATAAGTAGGGGTCTAATTGTGAAGGCCTTTAAATGACAAATAGAGGCATTTATATTTGATCCTACAGGTAACAGGAAGCCAGTGGGGTTTATTGAATATGGGATGGTATAATCAGACCTAGGCTTAAGCTCTGTGTGGATTGGAGTGTGTAAATTGGAGTAAGGACAGATTTGAGACAGGAAGATCACTTAGATGGCTGTTACAATAACCCAGGTGAAAAGTGATAAAGTTCTAAACTAAGCTAGTAGTTGTATGAATATTGAAAATGAGGTGTTTTGGAAGTAGAATCAACAAGATTAGGCAATTGATTTGATATGCTGGGTGAAGGTGAGTAAGTATTCAAGAATTAGCTGGAGGTTGTGAACCTGGGCAATTAGAAGGATGGTGGTTTTGGAAACAGACATAGGAAAGTTAGGAAGAGGCAGGGGCATTTGTTGATTGAATTCCATTTAATTCTAATATTCTGATTCAACTCAATAAATATTTATTGTGTTTAATAAATACAAGGAACTTTGTAGGTACTATGGATGATAAAAAGTGAAGAGTAATACAGCTCCTGCACTCAAGTAGCTTATAATATAGTAGGAAATATGTGTGTAAGTATATGTATATTTATGTGTGTATACATATTTCTATAATGTTTACTAGAATATGTTTAAGTAGACAAGAGATACCAGTATGAAATGAAAGATAAAAGGAGGGCAATGTGAAGGGATGGAACGTAGTTCATAGGATTTATAGAAAAAAGGAATAATTGTGGTTATGTAATCAATTCTCAAATTAAGCACAGAAATGGTGATTGAATTCTCAAGTCAAATAAATGGGTAGCAGGCAGTAGAAGTAGCATTTGAAGCTTGATCTTCAGACTCCAAAATCGTAGTATCTAATGCAGAATCAATGAAAACCTTCAAGGAGAAGTACATGGGTTGGCACTTAAAGGAAGACATTCTGTGATATCTCTTGTATCTATCCAATTATTTCCACTTCCAGAATGTCATTTTAAGATTTTATCCCTTCTGCCTATGTTTTTATTTTTTTTTAATAGCTTAGCTTGTCATTAGGACTTTTAAACATAAATCTAGAAGTTAAACATGTTAAAGATCTAACATCATTTTTCTATATTTTTTTAAATCAATGATAGTGGTGCTACCACATTTTGACTCTAATATTGCAATCCATTTGTGGATTTGACAAAGTGGCAATGACTCTGGTGAAAATGAAGTTAGGAACAGTGGAAATTTCTGCTGGAAGTAACAGGTTTGATAATATTGGTGAACTAATACTCAAGACAGCTGAAAGGAGGAAATGCTGAATGACTGGAAAAAATATTATGCATGATATTATTACCAAAGCATAAGGTTCTCAAAAAGATATCAGTTACTGAACCATCTGCGTATTTTCTCACATATAAAATCTTCATGTGAATAACATGTACACACTGAAAGTATTCTTGGTGAAAAATATGAGCAGGGAACAGTAAGCTTTCACAAATTATAGCCACACACACATTCATTGTAATAGACTCTATAAAAAGGCATTGAAAATACAGAATTTCATCATGTTTATTGAATATACAATAGAAAAAGAAAGAAAGAACTTCAGTAGAGCAAAATGAAGCTTTGTCTCCAATGAAGCATCTGTTTTGATCACGTAAGATTTTTTGATAGATGCAGCAATAAAGACAATTTCATTCAATAATCTTCAATTTATTAATGTCAAGCAAGGCCTAAAATAGGAAGACAAGTAATGTACAATGAAGCTCAGTGCACAAATACAGGACTGAAAACCGTCCAGAAAAGGACTAAAATGAGGAAAAGAAGAGTGTGGACTAACACAAATAAGACTTTTCAAGTTTCAAGTACCAAAGTACCAATAAGATGAATAAGACCAAGGACTCTATACTTATCAAAAGTATAACTCAAGGGGCAGGGGGCAATGGATAGAGCACTGGCCCTGCGTTCAGGAGGACTGAGTTCAAAACCAGTCTCTGATCAGACACTTGACACTTACTAGCTGTATGATCCTGGGCAAATCACTTAACCCCAACTGCCCCCCCGCCAAAAAAGGTATAACTCATTTTCATATGTGATATCCATGGAGTCTCTAAATAAAAAAGGAATCCCCTCTAGACTTTGAAGTTTAACAGATGATTCTATTCATTGATGATACTGTGCTTTTCCCAACAAGCTTTGGAACACATCAGAACACCCAAAATGTGTTTCTTTAGCACTAAAATGTGCTACAGTATAGCATGGAACCCATAGAGGAAGAACTGAATACATTAAGAATATATTGAATATGACATATCCACTGAACTAGTCCATCAGTACATATCTTGGATAAACATCAGATGGATAATTTAACTTCCAAAATTGAGAGCTGGTTGGATCATGTTTGGGAAATTATGCTGGATTTCCTTTAATTGCAAGTTTCTTCTTGAAACATCTCAAGGGATGATAAAACAATCCCTTAATATTCTTCCATTGATGTTACATGGTTGCAAATCAAAACTCCCCAAAAGAATAAAAAATTATAAGTGACCACAAGGGGACTGGAGGTATGTAGGTCAGTGGAAATAGATTGCAATATATGCAAGAATTATTGTGTCATCCAAAGTATATGTAATCATAAAAGCAGATAGTTTATATCCATATAATGTTAAAAGATGTAGAAAAAAAGACTTCATCATATTGGATGGATTCCTTATGGATGAGTTATGGAAAGAACCAAACAATAGTTGCTCAACATGAGATATGAATGGTTCCAAACCACACATTTTAAGAATCTTTCCTTTTTAATGCGCTTGTCTCATTCCTCAACTGTAGTAATGGATTCAGATCTGTTTATTTCTTTATTTGTTTTCTCTTTTCAGTATATTTCAACCCTAGCATTGTTAAATTAACTTTTCTAAGGTAAACTATTACATATTAGTACAGATATGATCACTAGGAAACAGTCCTTCTGGGATTTAATATAAATACAATTACAGTGAAAATAAAAGTGCTTCTAATTATGTAAGAGGTATGTTTTTGATGTTGTTCTTGTTCTTGTTGTTGTTTTTCCTTAGAAATGGTGAGAACCAGTTTGTCTAAGTGGGAAATGCTTTGAAATTGGAATCAGAAGCCATGGGAATAATTCCTAGAATGCCTATATGACCTTGGGCAGGTCACTTCACTTCTAGGCTTCATTTTTCTTCTCCCTATATTTCATGTGATTGAATAAGTCTATTATCTGAGAGCCACTACTTCTGCCATTGTTTTGCTTTCTGACTGACATTGCTAGGAGGCAGTTCTTTTCCATTACTAAGATATCATTCAATGAGGTTTTAATAAAAGTATGGAAAATCCCTGTGACACTTCATAAGAAAATGTTTCTGATTGTGAGTAGAGTTAAAGAATATAATATACAACTACAACAATTATCTGAACTTTAAGAATGTGAAGGTGGGTATTTCTTCTGAAGAAAAAGAGAGTTTGTTTAAGCCTGATCATAAAGAATTCTGCTGGTGTTTCAAACATGAAAAATCCCATTTGTTTTTGCTCTGTATCTCCTTTTGATCATTTTAGTCATCCTCTGAATTTTTTTAGCTATTTTTTAAAATTTGTCTGGAGGTACACTTAGCATCACTTAAAGATTGCATGTTCCAATTCATAATTTATATGTTGTTTAAATTATGTCCTTTGATTTGCTTCTCATATATTTCCTGTTCATTTGTTGTTAGAGGTATTGTTGGTCTTTTAGACCCCAGCTAAGTTTCAGGCTTGTCATATGACATATATTTCCTTCTTGAATCTGGACAAATAGTCTGGAGAGTTTTTTTTAATTAATATTAATTTGGATAATGCCTTTTTCCCCTTTCTGGCATTACTTTCCATTCACATTGAAATGCATCTGCCTCTTCTGTCCTCATTCATCTCTTTCATCCCTTGTCTTCCTTCTCCCTGCCTATATCTGTATGAGATCTACCTATGAATTGCATAATTCTGCATTTCAATTTGCCTCAGTCTATTTGAAGCCAAAAAATCTAACATGCAGAAATTAGCCAGGGCCCTTTATTGGTTACTATTTTGTCTCTGAATCATCTGAATGAGCAAGTGGACAATAGTGAATATAAAATGACCAATTCTGTCATGGTATATAAAATAAGTAGTTTTTCGTATTAAGTTTCCTTAGACTAACAATTTTATTTCCAGCTTCTGGAGACATATCATCATTTCTGTTTTCTTCTTTTTTTCCCCATTTTAATCACAATAAAGGAGGTGAAAATGAAGAACTCAGCAGCACATAAATTATACAAGAGGACTCATTTGCATCCAGGTAATGAATGATATGCACAACTTGGTGATGGATGTTGTGACTTGAAAGGTAACAACTCACAACAGATTCAAATGGAATGGGCTGACAAACAAACCCTAAAACTATGCTTGAAGAGTACAGGTAATTTCACTGCATGTAATTTGGATTTGCATATAATCCTTGCTTACAAGGAAACAAGACAATGACTGAACAATGTCATGATGATTTGGTATTTTGAAAATGTTACAACAGTAATATTTGCATATGTGTGAAGTGCATGCAAATAGACCTGCAGTAATATGGTTTTATGGTTTTATCCTGTCAAACAACGTTGATGTACTTCTACATAAAATATGTCAAAATCTGGGAGTATATATAATCAAATCATTCTAGGCAGCATCTGCACCAATCTTGTTTGTATACCATTTTGTCTAAGAAGGCTCAATTGCATTTGACTGAGGGAAATCATGAATAAATGGAGGATCATTTCATGATTTCAAATAAAGTGTTTGTAAATAGAAGTGAAGTCTGACATGGTACATGACTCCTTGATGATACTGTTATACCTATGTAAAACTCAGCTAATCTGCTGTTTTATCTTCTATTTTCTCTCAACTGTCTCATCTCTTGGTGCCTTAGAACTTTAATGAGGAAATACATTTGCAAAGGAAAGTATACTAAAAGCCTGAGAAATTATATTTGGCAAGTTATCTCTGATTCTGTGCAATGCTAATAACCCTGCATCAGAAACAATGAACATCAAGATAAGACATGTTATAGGTATTTGTGTGTAGATCACAAAGGAAGAACACTATAATTATGTGTTTATTATTAAAATAGCCATGGAGAAGTGGGGGAAAGAGCCTGTCTCTGAATTGTTTGCCATAGATTGCCACAATGTGTACAAAGCTGTAAGTTATTTAAGGCAGTCAATTGATTTATTCTTTTAGATATTGAATCTCTACTTTCTTGAACCCAGGATTAAAGGTTATATACTTGTGTTTTAGACAGAATCTAGTGCAGAGGTGAACAATAGTTATGTAGGGTATAAATATTTATTGATTTATGGAATTATTGTAAAATATCTTTTATTAAATAAGAATATTTAACATATTAAGTAAAGTATAGAATATATATTGATAGTTTATATTTCTGTAGAAAAAAAAAGAGGCTTGGTATACTGGAAAGAGAACTGTTCTTGGAGTAAGTTAGTCCCATATCTGAAACATACTGGATGCATGACCTTGAACAAATCACTTAACATTTCAGTGTCCCAGGTAACCATTTAAATTGTAAAGCAGGTGTCTATTGGCACTTATAGAGGTATTTTGCTTATTAGAAGTTTACTATAATGATGATATAGATCCAACTCAAATTATGCTCTTGAGTACTACCACCCCTCCATCAAGATATAATGCAAATAAACATTTTCGCAGCAGAGAAAACAGAGGTTAAGTGTCTTGCCTATGGTCACATAGTTTTTGTAAGTGGTAAAGCCAAAATTCAGACCCAACCAAATCTCATGAATCTAATTAGTATTTCTGCTATATCATACTATTTCCAGACTTAAGTAAGTGTAACTTTACTAGACGAGCTCAAGCAATCTGACCCAGACAAACTCTATCCTAATGGAGTGAAAAAACAGGAAACTATGTTTGTTGAGGCACTGCTAAGGATATTCTCAAACTTCTAGGGAATGGGAGAGATGGGACTCTAGAAGGGCAAATGTCTTGATACTCCAAAATTACACATCTGGTGCCAACAAAACTATAAGCCAGTGAACTTGACTCTGTTTCCTATCATTCTAAAACATTTGTTGACATCTAGAAAAGGGGGCCATGTTTTAAGACTAAGATGCTGACTAAAAGTCGGCATCAAGAATAAGACAGAAGAACATCATTTTCTCTTTAAATAGAATGCTGTAAGTATATATTTACCTAGATTGCACCAATACATTTTATAGTATTTTATGTTGACCTCATGAATAAGGTAAAGATATGGGCTAGGCAATAATTGGTAGATTCAGAACTGGTTGGATGGCACAAAGCCATTGCTTGGTGACACTTTCTTCGTTTGTCTATATTTTCTTGACTGTGTTCATAGCAGAGATCAGTGTGCAAAAATTCTATCAATGCCTATTTTCAACTTGACTCTGCTAGCAGTGACCTGGTTTCATTACACAATAGATTATCAGTCTGAATGGTAGGGTTGCAAGTAGTTTTCTCTGATGATAATACAGTTCCTAGTTTCTCAATAGAAGAGTACTCACCACATTGCCCTATGCTGAAATACTAGTTGTCTTTCAGCTTTTAGGAGAGGGGAGGGCCAACGGACATGCTGTGAAGAGGAGAGCTTATTTACAGCAAAGAAACTCACTTTTTTCTTGCTGTTATAGGGAGTCAGGAAGGCAAATATTCTCTGATATTTTATTCCCTTAAATATTTTGGTTACTTTCCATTGAATATATAGATGTAGGAATGCTGTGTTAACAGGGGAAAAAAAAAACACCTCACTATTTGCTTGTAGAAAGAGTGATTAATTCTTTAAATCCCTGTGATACGACACAATAGACTTTTGTATATAGCTCAAATAGCAATGGTCTTTCTGACTGCCACATCATCTTGCTAGTTGCCTTTTTTTTTTTACTTTTCCCTCTTCATGGTCACTCAAAGAATTTCAGTATGACCAGTTTCTTTTCTGATCACACAGCTGAGGTTCATTTTATCATTCTCCGTAAGCAATAGTTCATGTCTGAATAAATCATCTCTTTTAGTGAGGTCTCTGCCAGCATGTCCAGCCACCCTGGAGACTTCTGTACCACTGACTCATTCCTTAAGGTATTGCAATAGGTTCAAATTAATATTGCTGAAAAATAGCTTTGACATTCTGCTTTTTCCAGTGATGTATATATCTCTAATGAAAATGTTAAATTAGACATAACCTTACCTCAACCTTTTCAGCACCTCACTACACACTTCAAGAAATTCAATCTTTTTATTGTTTCTGGTCTTTACTGATAGTTCTGCATAGGCACAATTATAGAACATATGCCACAGCTCAAAACAACCACAGCAACAAAAATAGTTTAAAAATAAAAGTTTTTAAATTAGATTTAAGGTGACCAGATACCAAAAAAGCAAGTGCATAAGGTTTTGCTGATCTTTCTGACTAATACATCATCCTCCCCCCCATATCATCAAAAAAGTGTGTCAAACAAACTATAAACAGACCAGCTTTTGTTTATTTGTGTAATAATGAGTCCCCTCCACCCTCCCCACTCCACCATTGTCTGAAGGACAAGGGGAAAAAAGATACCTCTCCTCCAGAGTTCTGCGTTAACCTTAAGGGAGCTTGAGTGTGTCTAGTTTCTATGTTAAGCTACAACCAATGATAGCTTCCAACTTTCTGGGTCCAATGTACCCTAGTCCATTTAACCATTAAAATGTCAAAATAGTTTTTACAAAGGAATATTTATGTCAGAGGTGTAATAAGAACAAATATTCAACCACTGCCCCCCTTTTCAGCATGCGGAAAGTATAATCCTCCCTTTTTTCACCTCAGTCTCTGGAGAGAAGATTAAGTTCATGGTTTAGCTCAAGTCTAGGGACTTCACTATTTGGGCCTAGAACTTTCCTCCATATTTGCTGGGGTATTTCTCAGGGGAGCTGAATTTGTTTGGAATCTTTCATGTCATATTTACTAGAAGTATGTTTCATAATATGAGTTTAAACTGTAGAATAGACATGGATTCACTCTATCAAAAAAGAACAAAAAAAGCCAAATTGTAAGAAAAAGTGACAGGTCAAGGGCAGAATTGAGTTAAGTTCAAATGTTGTTGGCTTGATAATAATAATGATGAACTAATGAATGAAAAAAAGTTTAGTAATACTTTCTATGAATAAGCACTGCGTTAAGCACTGAGGATATAAATAAGAAACTAAGACAGTCCCTGCCCTCAAGGACTCCAAAGCTAGCTCTTTTATGAACTCTGCCATGGTTCTTTGCAGACTGTTATGTATTCAACCTACTTTTGATAAGTTATATACCTAGCAATTTTCAGATATATATTAATGGAATAATAATTTTAACAGGGTTTTACTTTACTTTGCTTACTTTCAGCTCATACCCCTAGTTTTTACCTCTTTACTTCTGCTCCCATTCTTAACCTTCCAAATGAAGATTCTGGTGAACCTGTTATCATTTTGCAATACTTTCCTGAAAAATGAGAGTCCATGGGAATCTAGATCCTCCTTTAGGAAAAGAGAATTTATTATCTATTTGTAAATGGAGACATCTGATTTTGTTTGCATTCCAGCCCAAAGGAATAATTCAGACAAATGTCTTCAAATTGACTGTCATAAATTGTGATTAATAATGATGAAGCTTTTTTTTTTCTCCTGCTGAGGAACCTCTAGAGATATTTTCTCTAAAGGTCTTTGCTATAGTTTTTTTCTCCTTCCTTAACATTTAAAAATATTCCTATCTTAGCAGAAAGAGAAGGATTCAAACTTGATAACCATATAAATTAGGACTGTTTCTCTTCTGTATACTATACCTCAGCTGCATCAGGTTCTTGAATCATCTACAAGTAAGAAAGCAGTAGAATACAACAGGGAAAATTAAGATAATTCCTTTGCCAATAATAACTGATATCAGAAGAGATGAAAGTTAAATAAAATAGAAAACTATTGCTTTAGGCAAGATTTTACATTTGCTTCTTTCTGTTCAGTTCAGTGAACTGACTTAAGTTTTCTGCTAAGTTGTACAATGAACAAAAATTTTAAATTTTTTGATGATCATCTAAAGAAGCTTATTTTAGTACTAGAAAATTTTATATTTATATTTCAAAGAAGAAGGATTCACAAATTTTATATTAATTCAAGTATAAATTTATTGTGGTATTTGACACTAATTTTTTAAAGTAATGTAATTATGTCCTTTAATTTGGTTAATTGCAGCTTGATTGGGTTTAGGGACATTCTTATTGCTCTACCCCATCTACCAGCCACATCTGCTTATCAAAATTGGCATCATTAAAATATGATTTGGTTTAACTTTTAACAGCATGTGTGTTCCAAGAGGATTGAATCTGAAGTTAAATCCTAAAATGATGTTGTCATATTGGAGCTGTAGAAGACATGTATAAGATCAAAGATTGACTAAGGAAAAAAAAATGAAATTCAATAGAACTGAAAATCTTTGATGATTTTTTACAGCTTTATTAAACTATTTAAAATATTTTTTTGTTATCTATGGCATGTTCTTCAGAATTTCTTTGATGTTGCATTTTTGGTTGATTAATACAATTAACTATATATGTAAAGCTAGTTATTATACATATGTATTATACACACACAAATGCACTTCTAATACATCCATTTCTGTACAATTTATTCAATCCATTTCAATCTGCAAAAGGATTTATAAGAACTAGGAACAATGGATATAAGGTATGAGAAAGAAAATTCAGACTTGACATTAGGGGAAAAGAAAAACAAGCAATATGAACTATTTAAAATTGGAATAGACTGCTTAAAGAATTAGTGGATTCTTCCTCACAAGAGATCTTCAGGTAAAGGCTGAATGAGCACTTGTTGGGAATTTTTCGTTGTTTTTTTTTTTTTAGGCAGAATTAGATGGCCACTGCATTCACCTTCTAAGTCTAAAATTCTGGGTACTATGTGCAAGATGCTGTTCCACAAAAATAAAATAAATAATTTTTGCATTCAAGAATTTTAGATCCTAATGGGGCAATGTAATATATAATAGAAAAGTGCAGCATGGGTTATCTAGAATATACACAGATATCCCATGACTGCTTCCAGAACTGTGACCGCATTTTAGCACGTCAGAGCTGACCAGTTCCCTAGATATTCCTGGACAATTCTTGATCCAGCATTGAAAAGACTTTCATTTTCACTCTGCCTCATCCTGTGACAGCTGGAGTGGAGTGCTGCATTGGTTAAAAGGGGAGAGAGCTTCTACACCCCCTCCAACCTCCAACCCCCCCACACACATACCCTTACTCTATTCCTTAAACACTCCTGGTATCATAAAATACTTCCATTGTGGGATAGGGGAGGAGCTACCCCTTCCACTTCCTGGTGTCATAGTGGTCACTTGTACTTCACAACTCTCTCCTTCCACTCCCACATACCTAGAATGCATTCTCCTAACCTATACCTTTTAAAATCCATAGCATAGGGGTAGATAGGTGACACAGTGAATAGAGCACTGACCCTGAGGCCAGGAGGACCTGAGTTCAAATCCTGTCTCAGACCAAACACTTGACAGTAGCTGTGTGACCCTGGGCAAGTCACTTAACCCCAATTGCCTAAAAATAAAAAAAATTTAAAAAAGAAGAAAGAAAAAAGAAAATCCATAGCATGTCTTTTTTTCTTTTAATCCTTTGGAATTATCTTGGATCATTATCTTGACAATAGTAGCTTAGGCCTTCACAGTTGATCACTGTGTACAATGTTCTCCTGGTTCTGGATCCATTTTATTTCCTGTGATCCTTTCTATCTCTTTTTTGGTCATAAACTATTCTTTTACCATAAATCTGACAGGTACATGTATCTACACTCCCTTAATTTATTTATATCACCCTTTATGGCTAAATCATTTACCAATTTTCACCTTATCTTGGTCCAAAAATTGGCTTGTAACCTTTCATCACATAATCATTGCATGGTATAATTTTGTTCATCACTCCACTTAAAAAGGTAAACAGAGCAACAATGTATTCACCAGTGACATATGGATAGGCATTTATCTCTCCTGCATTGTGAGCCATGAGCCTAGAATTCTCAGTGCACACGCATTGGCAGTATGTTCCCAAAAGTCAACTTGACAGTTTGTACAAAACACAAACGATTGCAAAAGAAAGCAATTATATTGAAATATTTGTCAATCTTTATATTTTCAAAACCCATTCATGAGCCCCAGTTTAAGAACCCCTGATCTAGTCCAGCCATTTTGCCACTACTGTATCCACAATTTTAAACTGTTCTAATTGCTATATTATAGATTTCTTTCATATTGTTTATCTCTAATACCTGGGAGCATTACATGTACTCTTTTCCATAGTGAATAGACTTCAGCCTCTTTCTCAGAAAACGATAGCAATCTCCTAACTGGTCTCCTCTCCCGAAGTCTTACCTTCCTGTAGTCTATTTTCTATGCAGCATCTAAAGTGATTTGCCCAAAGCACAGAGTCAACTATCACACTCTCCTACTTGTTCAAACTTGACAGGGAACCTATTACCTTTAGAATCAAATATAAATTCCTCTAATTGGTTTTTAAAGGTTTTAACAATGTGTTTCCAATATACCTTTCTAGGCTTCTCACCCTCAGCAATATAACCAGCCTGGCTTTCTTGCAGTTCCTCACACATGCAGTAAATCTCCCTAACATTTGTTTATTTTTTTTAATATTTAATATATTTTATTTTCCTCCAATTGCATGTTAGAATAACTTTTTAACCTTTCTTTTAAGTTTTGAGTTTGAATTCTGTCCCTTCCTCCCTTCCCCCTTCCTGAGATGGTAAGCAAACAGATATAGGTTATACATGTGCAATCATACCATGGCATTTTGTAGGCAATCTCCTGTGCTTAGAATTTTTCTCTTTACCACTTAGAATCCCTTGTTTCCTCTGAAATTCTAGAATTATCTTTTAATTGGAGCCTTTTTAATTCCTAAATGATAGTGCCCTCCCTCAAAAAATATTTACATATGGATATATTATGTGTCTCCTCCTCTCCTTACCCCTCTTCCCCATGTAAGCTCGGGAGAGTGTGTGGGGATTATTTCATTATTGTTTTTGTAATATCAGCATCTTATTTAGCTGGCACTTAATGAATGCTTAGTGTTGATTGTTTGTTTTATTGATGGAGTCTTGCGAGAACAGAAGATATTCCTGCTATTTTAGCTTAGAAAATCTGAAAATTGATGTAACTCTTGTTTTCTCATCTCCAGACCAAGACAACTGTTAATTGTATCAGATAAGGATCTAAGTGAACTTTCCCCACTACAACTTTGTCCTACCATGCCATTTTGTATCACTTTAAATTCTCCTATTTTCATCTTAATAACTTTCTAATTCACAAATTCACAGAAATTTGAGAGCTGGAAGACACTTCAAAGGCCATAAAGCTCAACCCATATCTGAAGGGGATTTCTTTTATACCTAATCCCTATTGTACCTAGCAAGTAGTTGTTCAGTTTTGTTGAAGACATCTACTGAGGCAGAACCTGCTACCTCATGAGGCAGCTCCATTTGACAACTCTTTATCAGGTCTGTTACTTTCAAAGCACTTGCTGGATTCTGGGGATACAAAGGCAAAGATGAAAAAAATAAGTTCTTCTCATGAGGAAGCTTATATTTTATTTGGGGGCAGGGTAAGAATCCAAAATGTACATAAAATAAATGAATACAAAAAATTTGTAACACTCCCTCCAGCCTATTCTCTCATCTGCACAAGCACCAAGAGGTTGGATAGCAAGAAGGCCAGCTCTTAAAATTATCAGGGGGTCTAGAGTTAGACCTAAGTCTGTAAGTGGTTATATTTTTGTCACAAAAGAAGCCTGATGTACTTTTCTTTAACAATCAAATCAACCAAGTAGATTTAGCTTCAGCAAAAGCATTTATTCAAGTTGCATAGCAAGTATAGTTTTTATGAAGAATTTCCCATAAAATCTGAGGAACATTCTCCCCTAAATGTTCACAAAATCCATGTAATAAAGAATGGACATAAAGTTAAAGTAAAATAGTGGCAAAGCAAACATTTAGATAACATACATGGCCAGAAAAACACATAGTCCTGTGACTCTGGAGTTAGAGAATTTGGTTTCAAATATCAGCTCTGAAGTTTACCACCTGTGTAACCTTGGTCAAGTACTTAACCTCCATGGGCATTGGTTGATTCATTTCAAAAATGAAGGTATTGAAAGAGTTGGCCTCTGCGGTCCCTTCTAGATCTGTATTATGAACTTGAGGCCTCAGTGTCCTTTCTTTTTTCAGAGTGCTAATGAATTTTACTCTGAGATATGGCATTTGGAATGGATTAGTCTGTTGGTTTAGATGCTTATAAGACATGACGTCTTAGCTGGAGGGGTCATTCCACTGCCAGGTTAAACCAGGCAGGCTACTCAGTTACTGAACTGGCCTCCTCACAAAACTTGCCTGCTAATTGTCTGGATCAACAAATTTGCTAGTCCATAGGTCACAGATGGTTTTGGCTAGACTGTGTGAAAAATTACTTTTCTCGATAATCTGTGTTTTGGGGACTCAGAGCTCCTAGTCCCCCACCCCAAACCCTGCCCAGCATTCTGCTCCAAAGTTCTTCGGAAGGACATAACTGATAATGAGATTGTATGGAATCTTCTTATTCCTGGTTAAACCCAAGCCAAGCCTGAACTGAGTTTTTTCTACTCAGGCTTGGGTGGAGACAGATTTCTTCTGCCTAGATGGCCCAAAGACTGGGAGTGGTATTTCCACTGTTCAGATGGTGGGTGATCCCAGCCCCTGTTGCCCAAGATTAAGTGACCCAAATCTTGTACTCTGAGACCTCATTTTAATATAGCCCACCTCCCAGAGTGTTTCGACCAATCGGTGTTGATTGGCACCCCTTAGGAACCCTTATTTATATGCCCAAGGGCATATAATCCTGTACCCCCCAATCCCAAATTGAGCCAGTTCACTGGTTACCTGGGAGGGGCATTTTTAGACTGAACTCCCATGCAATTCATGCCAAGCAAGTTTGAGGGAAATTAAATCATGGACACACACATCCTAATTTTGTTTGTCTCTTTCTTAGAACAGACTTTATAATTTATAGAGGTTCGACAGCTGGAAAGGTCACATGGCTGCTGGACTGCTTCTAGATAAAACCAGATGGGTTGCTCAGACCCTGGGCATTTGCTGCTACATGGGGACAGGCAAGCTCCACTACTACAGGGCAGGTGCTACAAGGTTAGCTGGGTAGGTCACTCAGCTGTTAGGCTTTTATCAGGGCATGACAGCTCTAGGGGATAGACAGATCTGCTGGATTTGCTGCAATTGCTTTTCCATAGGCTGCTAAAATCTCTCAACACCTTTGGCTCCCATCTTGGCTTAGTGGTAATATGCTCTCTTCAAATGGATTATTAAGGGTTTTTTTAGTTATGATAATAACCCTTAGCAGAAGTCTCTACTCTTTGAGTCTCTCATAGCCTTGGTTCTGAGGTTTGTCACCTTCAAGCAGGAGGCGGAGAAGTCTATCCTCTCTTGTTTAGCGATATTGCTTGATTCTGGGCCAGTTCCCTTAAGCAGGGATTCTTCCTTCACTTATGGGGACCATTCCCAACTCTGGAAGTTGTCCTTCCTATATTCTTAAGCAGATGAGTGGCTAAAAACAATTAATAATGTCAATAACAAGAATAAAGCTCTAGGGACAACTGCATTGTTCTCTTTTCTTTTCATTTACAATTGACCTATACAAGTCTCAGTCTTTTTCTTTGGTGTGGAATGTTTAGTTTATATGGGAAAGCCTGCTTTCCATTTCAATACCTCTGAGGCACCAAGTGTTCAATGAGAATAAGGCAGAAGACTGAATGCTGTGTGCAAGGAATAGTTATGGTAGAGGTATAATTTTATAGGAATGAAGAGTATGTGAAGAGAAGTAATATAAAATATAAAGGCAATTGGTAAAAAATTTACAGAGGACTTTAAATGTAAGGCCTAGGAGTAAGTATTATATCATTGAGGCAACAGTCAGCTATGGAAGATATTTTGAATGTGTGTTTGGAGGGAGGGTGGTGTAGGCTGCCATACATAGATTTTAAATCATGAACAAACAGTAACTTTGTCAGATGAACTATTTCTTGTCCATATTTTCCCCATCTTGTATTTCAGAACTTAACTTTTGAGCACAGATGTGGGATATTCCATTTATCCTAACTGAAATTCATTATAACTCTTGAATCTCAACTCATGGATAATAAAGGTACAAGTTATTTCTAGAGAATACCATCCAATACCAGTAACCACTTTTAAGCTTCCAAATTATGTCCCTACCTTCATTACCACCATGCCACCTAAGTTCAACAATATTAATATTCAAGTTATGTTTTCAAGTGTCCTAATGGTGAAATTGGTCCCACATCATCTCTGCCCTCCCAGTTGGTCCCCTGACTTTGTATCCCCTCAAAAAAAAATGATAATCACATCAACAAGCAACTGGTAATTAGAAAGCACTAAGTAATTACAATGAAACTCACCATTCAGGACAGGTCCAGACTGAACATTCTGATTTGGCTGTGATAATCAAAGTCCTCAAAGCACCTCCACAGAATAGAAAGAACCTGTAATGTATTAAATGCAGTGCAAAAGTCAGTCTCAATGAAGATGATCAACTTTACTTAACAGATAAAGGACCAATTTTTGGCAAGTGACCTCTGTGTAACTATTAAAGAGATCCTCAGAACAGCCCAGCCTGTGGAATACAAGATCAAAGGTAGATTGGCATTTTGCATCAGTATCTCAACCTGGATTTAACTCCATGGAAAAAAGGTGATACCCATCCCCCTCCACTGATAAGTTCAGCACTTCTAATCTCATTACCATGATGCTAACTCAAGCCTTAACACCACCTCCTTCAGCTTCCTCTTCCTTCTGATTAGAGGTCTTGAGGGCAGAGTACCAGATTCTTTCTAATGCCTTTATAAAGAGCAGAAACTGGACTATCAACTCACTCCACTTTGCATCTACTACTCTGCCTGCTTTCAACTTCATGGAAAAACATGGCCCTTATACCAGGTACTCCCTGGGGTGCCACCTCTCCCCCTTTCCTACCTCCTTTTATGTTTTTTACTCCCCTTTACATTATAAACTCCTTCAACTTCATGGAAAAACATGGCCCTTATACCAGGTACTCCCTGGGGTGCCACCTCTCCCCCTTTCCTACCTCCTTTTATGTTTTTTACTCCCCTTTACATTATAAACTCCTTCAAGATTGTCTTCATTTTTTAATTAATTGTATCCCTACAAGTTAGTACAGTGTCTGGAACATAATAGACACTTAAATGAGTATTAGATTGGACATATACACTCAATGACAAGTGAAAACATCAATAATGGAGCTGTGGCATGACTATCTAGTTAAGAGCCACAAAGGGCACTATTGTAATAAATGAATATTTGACAACAGAAGCAGCCTTTTCATTTTTCAGATCAAAAAATAAAAATAAAAAAGTGAAAGACTAAGTACTGTTGAAAATGAATGTACTAGCTTAATTTTATATAGCCCTTTCCCACCAAAGGAAATTTCAGTTGTGTCAGGATACAAAAGAGGGAAGGCAGCTGGACAGGCAGAGAGCCTGAAGCACCTTAACACTGGGACTGAAAAATGATAGAAGATTGGTTGCAAAAGTCACTATTTTCCCAGGCATAAACAATGCTATCATCTAAGACTTAATAATGTTGAGTATAGATATTACAATGAGCTTTTCTTCTATGCAGACTCTGGATAGTACAGATCAAATAGCGATCTAAAAGCTTGGGGCTGAAGATCAAGAAACTGAAAAAAAAATAGGTCTTAAAAATAGCTTTTGTTCAAGATCTTTGCACAGAGAAAGTCAAATTTTGTGTCTTAGGTAAATGGACTATACATTGCCAATGTTGCATAAAATTTTGTTATATTTTCTTTAAAAATAGGAATATAATCATTCTTGATGTGGCTCACATCTTGTTCTATCTTGTCAAGATCTCTTTGGAACTTGACTCTGTCTTCTGTGTTATCTGCAAAAGTGATAAGTCTGACATCTATGCCTTCATCCAAGTACCTGACAAAAACCTAAAGGAACTTGTTTTTCTTCAGTTGTGTCTGATCCTTCACAAGCCCATTTGGAGTTTTCTTGGCAAAGGTACTCATTCTGCAGCTCACTTTACAGATGAGGTAACAGAGGCAAATAGTTGACTTGTCCAGTGTCACACAGCTAGTAAGTGTCTGAGGCCAGATTTGACCTCAAGTCTCCCTGACTCTAGGTCAGCACTCAATCCACTGGACCATGTAGCTGCCCAAGATAAAGGAAGCAGGAAGGTGCTATTTAGAGAACTATATACATAGTCCCAAAAGAAAAACAACAACAACAACAACAACAACATCATCATCATTACCGCCACCACCACCACCAACAACAATGAATAAATATAGCCAAGGTCATAAACAGACCACATCACTTAGAAGCTTAATTTATTTCAATACTGATATAGATGTTATAATTACAACTTTTAATGTTGACTTTGGGGTAGTTTTAAATTCAGAATAGATTTTATACATATGTGCACATATATATGTATATATAGTATAGCTATAGGTAGTAATATATTATTTTTTTATTTGTTTATATGAAAGGATTAATATCAGTGTTGCTAACAAATATTTTTTTCTTCCATTTACTATTATAGTTCACTTAAAAGATTTTCAAGTCATAATTTAACAAGGCTAAATGATAGGTTCTTGCTCTTAACTTGTATCAGAACCAAGTCTACTTGATTAGTACTAGAGACTTGCATCTAAATCTAAGAGTAATTTGAACTATGTGTTGTGAAATTTTAATAAATTCAAATATTATTATTTTAAATTTTGAAATATTTTTCTTATTGTACCATCAGTTTGTCTCCTTTATTCTTTCACAACATTCATTTACTTTACTCTGCAGCTCTCTCTTTTCTTAAAACAGCCTTTGACAAAATGACAACAGTGCCTTAAAGCCAAATGATTCTTCAAAGTAGTCTTACATTAATTCCAGCTGTGATTTCACTTATATTGAATCACTGTAATCAGTGAAAACAATTTCTGGAGTTGTTTTGCAAGCTTAATTTAAACTTAAATGTAAAAGAAACGAAGACATGAAGAAGCCCTATTCAACTATACTTTACTTCTTTTCATTTGTATAACCAAAGTTAACCTTACAACATAAACTTATGGTGACATCTTAAAAGACTACTGGAAGCAAGTGAGGAAATATCTGCATCAATTTGGTGGTGGTTGTCCTTCGTGTTTGAAGAGGACCAAAATGACATTATTATATCTGGGTTAAGGCACAGTGTGTCTGACTATGGCTGACCAGACCAATATAAGCTCAGAAGACTCCACCACAGGTTGGGCACAAATAGTCCATCTGAACATTTGGAGTGTCTCTAAATTCGCACATCTTTTGAGTTACTGTAGTTCTATTTTGCTCATAGAGTACATACCATGAGGTCATACCGTGCTGGATGGTCCCATGCCTGTATCTCCCATGTTTCACAGTCAGTTCCAAAGTTTTTCAGAGAGACATTGAGAGTGTCCTTATTGCTTCTTGTGACCTTCATGTGAGCACTTGCTTTGTGTGAGTTCTCTATAAATTGTCTTTTGGGTAAACGTATGTTTGGCATTTAAACAATGTGGCCAGTCCATCAGAGTGGCACTCTCCATAGCACAGTTTGAATACTTGACAGTTCAACTGCAGAAAGGCCCCCAGTGTCTGGTACGTTATCTTGCCAGCTGATCTTCAGAATCTTTCTAAGAAAATTAAAATGGAAACAATTCATTTTCCTGGTAAGGTGCTGGTATACTGTCCAATTTTCATAGGCATATAACAATGAAGACAGCACAAAGACTCTGTAGACTTCAGTTTGGTAGTTAGTCTAATTCCTCTTCTCACCATACTTTCCTTCAGAGCCTCCCAAACACTGAGCTACCTCTGGTCATGCATGCATCAACCTCATCATCTATGTGTATGTTCCTGGAAAGTATACAGTTAGCATAAGTGAATTTATCCACAGCATTCAAAATTTCTCCATTTGCTAAAACCAATAGTTCCACATATGGCTGATGAGGTTCTGGCTAGTGGAGAATCTCTGTTTTCTTGGTGTTAATTGTCAGGCCAAAATTAGCACAAGTAGCAAAATTGATCCATATTGTGTTGCATCTCAGCCTCAGAAGCTGCACTGAATACACAATCATCTGAGAACAAAGTCACGTACCAACTTTCTCTCCACTTTAGTTTTGGCTACTAGTCTTTACAAGTTAAATAATTTACTGTCAGTGTACTAAGTTGATTTTAATGCCATTTTCCCTCTAGTCTAGTGTAAGGCATCCATCAACATTGCTGAAAATATCATGCTAAAAAGCATGGGACCAAGCACAGAGCCCTGCTTCACTCCCTTGGTAATGGAAGCCACTTTTTGAAGCCACACTAGCTCTCAGGTAGATGACCATTTTCCAGGTGAAGGATCAGACTTTTAAGGAGGATTCTGGCAAGAATCTTACCAACAATCACAAAGGGATACCTCTCCCCACCCCGTATTGTCACAGGACAACCAATTTCTTTTTTTCCTTTGCAGAGATGGACAATGGAAGCATCCTCAAACTCTTGGGACATAACCTAATATTGCCATATAACCTGGAATATTTCAGTCAGCCTTTATATGAGCGGTGGATCTCTTGCCTTGTAAATCTCAACTGTAATAGAATAACCCACACAGAGGAATTTAATGTCATTCAACACCTCATCTTCAGTTGGAAGTTGGGTAGAAAGGGATTGACTTCACACTGAGGTATATGGTCAAGGCTTCAGCAATGATTGATAATGTTCTGTTGAGAACACTGTGGAACAGGGGCAGCTAGATGGTGCAGTGGATAGAGCACCGGCCCTGAAGTCAGGAGGACCTGAGTTCAAATCTGGCCTCAGACGAAACACTTGACACTTACTAGCTGTGTGACCCTGGGCAAGTCACTTAACCCCAATTGCCTAAAAAAAAAAAAAAGAAAGAAAGAACATATGGAACCGTTCAGACCATTTCTCCAGGATCACATTTTTATCACTAATTAATGTGGTTCCATCAGGGCTGAGTAGTTGAAATGTGCCATAGTACGCTTTATTTGAAATATGACTAAGACATGCAATGGAGAAGGAAATGGCAAACCACTTCAGTATCTTTACCAAGAAAACCCAAAAGGGGGTAAATGAAAACTCAGAAGTGACCAAAATGAGTGGACTACAACAACAAAAAGGAATGCAAAAAGGAATATATTGGATTCATTTCATCATTATCCCCCAACTTGTTTTCTCATTCTATGGGATATAATGGATTAGTTAAATTAGTTAATCAGGAGTGGCAATCAACAGCCCTGGGACTGACTATAGGTGGTTATTTAGAGATTCATATTAGGCTCTTGAAAAATGTGCAATGGGAGAAAATGTCTGTATGAATTGTACTGAAACTTTGATTAAGTATATCGTTGGAAAGGCCTTAAAATGCACACAAACTAACAAGGGAGGGGGGGAATCATAGCAACTAAATTTGTTTTGTTTTGTTTTTGTAAAACATTTTGGCTTTTCTCAGTGACACCACTGAATTTTATTTTTTACTCGTGGTCTGGCTGGTGCCTCCTGAGCTAAATTTTCCCCTTGTCCAATTCCCAGACAGTACAGAGACCTTGATTCTGGTAAAAAAAAAAGAGTTTTATGAATCAAATAATTAGTCATCCCTATTCAAATAATGAATAAAGTAAAAAAATGCTATACATTGACCAATTATGAATGAGTGATAAAGTGATTGAAAAATTGAAAGCTGTTAACATTTGGACTACCTTAAAAGATAATTGTTAACCAGCAAAAATCATGGAGTAGGAAGAAGGAGTACAGCTCGGCTATCTCCATAAGATACTATAACTCATACATACATTATAATACATACATATCCTAGATCTGAGCAGGCAGAAGAGTGGACCTGCACCTTGATAGAATAACCAGGGGCTTGAGAATACAAATTAGAGCAAGCGAGGTCCAGACATTCCCTCCAGAAATTGGCCTGGCCCTAACCCAAAATCCAAATTTTGGAAATAAGTCTGGAAAGCATAAATAAAGAGCTAAAATGAGTTTTTAAATGAAATGAGGGCTCTAGAAGAAAGAACTGGAAAAAGAAAAAATGAGATCTTTGGAGGAATGATTGGGAAGGTGAACTAATAATTCACAATAAGAGGTACAAAACTTTACTCAAGCTGTAGAAAACTAGAAATTTAACAGATCAATCAGAAGTTAATGATTTCATAAGACAAGAAATATAAAACCACATCAAATAATTGAAGAAAATAGAAAAAAATATGGTCTCTCTAATCAAAAATAATTGGCCTGAAAAACAGAGCAATGAAATCTAAACAAAGAATAACTGAAATACTCAAAAACCATGTCCAGAGAGAGAAAAGAATGGATGGAAGAAGGAGAAAAATACAGAGAGAGAGAGAGAGAGAGAGAGAGAGAGAGAGAGAGAGAGAGACAGAAAGAGACAGAGAGACAGAGAAATATCAAATTTCAATCTGTATCTAATAGATACAGAAAGCTTCATTTCATGATCTCTTGAAATATGATCTAATCTAATAGATTCAAAGGACTAAATGAAAATAGAATCATCGGATCATCTCCAAAAGAAATCCCGAAATATACACTTCTAGAAATATTATAGCCAAAATTCAGAGCTTCCTGGTCCAAGAAAAAAAAATCTGCAAAAGCCAGTTGTTAAAAAATGAAACAAAACAAAACATCAATTTGTTTTCCTGCACATGGAGTTAGGTCAAATTCAGTTTTACTCTTTGCCTTATCTCAAATATTAAGAATATAAGAAAAAAAAATGAAGAAATAGTCTCACATAAATCCTAAAATGTTAACACTTTAAAAACATTATCCAAGTGCAACATCCTATTTTGTGTTGTTTTAAATGAAGACATAGAAACAGAGGCTTAAAGTTACTTGCCAAAAATTACTGTATATATTATCAAAAGAACTGGAGCTATGACCCAGATCTCTTGATTTAGAAATTACTCATTTACATATACTCTGCAAATATGATTCCTCATCCAAGAGTTCCTACAGCAAATAAAATTGCAGGTCCAGTTACTGCCCCTTATAACTGTACAAATAAAAATTGGCTATATATCGCACAATTTATTGTTAAAGAATTTGAGTGTTGATAAATATTTTAAAATGCGTTATTGCCAATGTTCCTATCTCAATACAAGTTAAATAAGGTTCAAAATACTACTAATTAATACAAGGAAACACAGAACACTCAATAAGTTAGTACACTAAGTTTGCTTTATTGAAGAGACATGCACTGATGAAGTACATTCAGGCAGGATGATGGAAAAAGGTCAGGTCCCAGTAAAATCTAGTGGGTTTTTAGATTTTTATACGATTCTTATATTGGTCAGACAAGACCAGGAATTTGAGAAAGGAATGAGAAGTCTGGACCAAGGAACTGTGGCTGATTCAGGTGGGGAATCCTGGGGAATTGGTGGCTAATTCACATTCAAACTCACTGTTGGAGGAAAAGGGACTATCTGCTGTTACTGCTTGTCTTACTCGGATAAAGTGACTTAGTGGATGAACTTCTCTGGGATTTCTTAGTTTAGTGATCAGGAAGGCTACTGGGGTCATTATACATACCCCTTCCCAGGTTATTACCTTTATTACTTATTACCTTTAAAGATTGCTATTTTTTACCTCTTGTGCCTCGCTAAATATATTACACATCTCTTTAATGTACTTCTATATTGTTGTTATTATTATACATGCATATCTGACACACTATAATAAAGCATAAACTCCTAGAGAGCAAGGACTTAGTGTAATTTATCTTTAATTTTTCCCCAGCACAAAGCAAAGTGTTCTATACATGCTTGGTACAAAAACAAAACAACAGCAACAACAACAACAAAAATCCTGTTGCATTGAACTAAATTTGTTAAATACAATGAGAGGTTTACAGAGGACTTTTATCTCTAATAAAGACAAAAAGAAAGAAGGCAAAAGCTAGAGTATGAAGTATTTCAAATATTCACAAATCTATAAAAATGCACTTCCTTATTTCAGAAGATGTGTGATCTTTGAGGCCTCGTTTTCCAGGTCTCTAAATAAAGGACAGTTTTTTTCATGTCTGGAATTCTGTAATCCTTAATGGAAACATTAATAGATGACACAAGCTGTAGGATATATCATGATGGTGCTCTAAAAGGATGAAAGCAAATAAATCACCAAGGTGTTTCATCATTATTTTAATTCATTCTAATGGTATTATTGATCTTTTGTGAATAACTACATAGAAGAAAGGACATCTGCTTCAAGATAGTCTCCAGAAAAACTATCTAAACTTACTTTCCACTACTTCCCAATACTTGTCCTCCACTCTAGTCAGACCCATTGCTTCCCTGTCTTCAATACAAGTCATACTGAGCCCTTTGTCTGTCCCTTCTTTGTTCATGTTTTTTTTAACTTGAAATTACCTTACTTTATCTAAATCTGACTAATCCTTCAAAGGTGAAAACTCAACTGATACGCTCCTTCTTTAGGAAGTCTTTTCTGAATACATCAGTCCACATTGATCTCTCTGTTGTCTGAAATTGTATTATTTTCTTTATAGTCCACAGTAAATAGATCAGAACTTGTTAGTTCTTTAAATGCTTCCTTGTGTTCATTTTCTTTCCCAATTAGACTAAAAGCTCCTTTATGGCAAAGGTCATAAAATACTCTATATATCTTTTGTATTACCTTCAGTTTGCAGTCTAGTCCAGTTATTCTATAAATATTGATTGATTAACTGAAAGATATGGATGTACAACATTAAAAATAAATCAAGATAATTTTCTTTTATTGTCACTTTCATATTCATCTTTCAGTAATAAAATAATTAAATTTGATCTTAACATGTCTAAATAAGGATTAAGAGATTAGTGAGTACAAGACCAAAAACTAACACTGGGATTATCTATTGCCATTTCAGGGACACAGCAATGATGATCTAAATGTA
The DNA here is from genome assembly GCF_003287225.1 of Phascolarctos cinereus. Lineage (NCBI taxonomy): Eukaryota > Metazoa > Chordata > Mammalia > Diprotodontia > Phascolarctidae > Phascolarctos > Phascolarctos cinereus. The sequence goes on along the minus strand of NW_027555847.1, from coordinate 275,004,649 downwards.
TAAATAATAAGGGGATTATAAAGCTGGCACATGTGCTTCCCAGAAAACAAACAAACAAACAAATTAAAAAAAAAACATCCTGGCTTTTAAAGTAATGTAAAAAAAAAAAAGATTTGCATTTGTTCTTGCTTGTCCACAGGGATGCTATGTGAGAAAAGCAATATCTGGGAAAAAAAATAGAATCACATTTTTTAGAAGTTGTAGCAATGAAACTGTCAAACATTGGACAACAAGATCTGGAAAACACTGTTAAAACTCAAAGCAGTATGAATGCCACAAAAAATCAGTTTTACGTTTCAACTACTTTTGGCAGAAGACAATTCTGTATTGACTCAGAATCTAGGATAGGGAATCAGGAGAGGAAAGAACCAGGGAAATGTGAAGGATTACAAAAGATATGAAAATGAGTCACTGATGGACACACACACACACACACATACACACACACGCACACAAATGAACCACAGGGAAGAGATCCAAAGATACTATGAGGAACAGCTGATTTCTGAAATAGAATATATGTGTGTTTATACATATCTAACATATAAAGCCAACTCAGAATAAATAAATCAAGGCAAGCTGAATGTGAATAAACCATTTTTTCCCTAAAGTCTCTGAAAGTTTACATGACCATCAAAACTTCCTGGCCAAGTTAAACTTTGTATTTGGAGCTGGAATGAAAATTTCCCATTGAATTTGATTTGTCAAAACACCTATGGATACTAAATGAGTCAATAGGATTTTTACTTATTTACATAATCAGTCCTTAATTAAGGTTATAGGCTCCTCAGTCTAAACAGTTATGAAGGTATAATGACAGGTACCCTTGGATTCTAGGAGGCCTCTTTCTAATTCTTTAAAATGTTACAATGAAAATATAGCCAGACTGTAAGTTGAGAAGCAATTAGGCATATGGCAAATTTGAGTCAGAAAAGAATGTTAAGGAAACATTTGGATGCACAACTATTAAAGAAGAAAGCAAATTCTTAAATATGATAGATATAACATCTGTAATACAATGCACAGACAAGCAATTGTTTTTCTAGCTTTCACGTCTCAGAAACCAAATGTGGTACCTCAACATATCTAATATGGAACACTTTGATTATTCTCATTTATGAAGGAAATAACTTTCATCATTGTATATGCCTGGCTTCAACTTCTGATTTCCTAAATGACTTGGATACACATACCGTAATTATAGTTTGTGTTTATAATATGAATTATTCATGTTGTGCTACTTTTTACAAAGTTAAATACAGTGTTAATTCCATGACCGACTTATGGTGAGAGTAATAATAATAATAATATTACAAATTCTTTTAAACAAAGACATTTTCTACATTGGAAATGGTTCTGACATTCCCAGCCTAAGGGAAATGTAAGGTCATTTCCAGTGGAAAGGCTGAGAATTAATGGCAAAAGAGAGGTCTGAAGAGAAATCTTATATGTCTCGATTTCTTTTGAATTTGAGGCAAGTGTGTAATTTTGGTGACATGTCCCTGTTAAATGTTTCTAGGGCTATATAGGGAGTTCAGGGAGGGCTAGCAGCTCTGGTGTAAGGGCTTGCCAAGCCCTTTTCCAGGCTGTTCAATTACCTTTGGAGCCTACCTCCTACCCAACTGTCTCCTAAAAGATGTAGCATGCACAGTGGCCACTGTAAAATTGTAAAATTATCTTGGAAGATGGGCTTAAGTAGGTTACAGGTGATTGACAGGCCTCAAACATGTCAGTAAGTTAGGGGGATGTCTATCCCAAGCATGTGAAGACTACAATCCCATCCCCACTCCCCTCCCAAGGAATGGGTGGATGAGAATGATTTGTTCCAATGGCCATGAAAATAACTGAAACAGATGCTATAGAGGCTTAGAGCTTAGTCAGACATCAAAGATGAAAAGATCATCCACTGCATCCCAGGCCATCACTAGTCATCTTGAATTTTGTCTTGCCACTGGACTTCAATGATTCTGGAAGACAGAGTGAGGCTGATGACTTTTTGCAACTCTGCCTCCCTTAAATCCAATTCATGCACAATTCAAAACATCATCCTGTGATGTCATCAGTCCCCTACGAAAACAAAGGATGAACAACAAGCATTTGTAAGTCATAAGAGGAACAAGTGAAGAGAAAGGCATATCTTGTCCTCCCCATGAGCATTTAATATGAGACATTTCCTCTTATGTATCATTTACACAAGCGTGGGAATGTACAAACACGTGCTCACATAATGTGCAAATAAATGCTTACATACTAGAAAATAATCAGATAGATTTGTGTGTATGACATAAAGCAACATATTGCTCTGAGGATTCAAAGAGCATTAGACACTCTAAAATGAGATTCTTGTTCACATTGATACAACAAATAGAGCTTCTGATCTCCATCCTGCTTGGTAACAGTGATATATTGTATATAGACAATGAAAGACAAGATTTGTTGAAAATTATTGGAATGCGAGCATCTCTACAATCCTTCTTTTCCCATATTCCTATCTCCTAAACCCAACTATGAATTTCTCCCATGAGAAAGGGATACAGAAAGGAGCAAACATGAAATAGCTTTACATTTTTTTTTTCTGAAGGCAGTTAATGACCACTCAGAATCCCGGAGATACTAGTAGTTTCCTCATGACCAACATGTTAAGTATCTTTCTGGTAATATATGCTAAGGTGATCCTTCTCTTTTTATCCCCACTTAAAGATTTACTCTGCTTTTTGCCAAATATAAGAAATATTTTAACTAGCTTTTGAGGAAGAAATCAGTGACAAACATCTGGGGAAATCCCAAGCCTTACTCCTCTTCTTCCAGCTGGTCTCAAGGTATAAAAATAGTTGATCTTCAAAGGGTCACTGTAGGAATGTGCTTCTCTCCATTGGGCCAAGCCAGAAGCCAGAAGCTCATGGCTTCCTAAACAAATCAGTGTCTTGGATGAGGTCACCTCCTGTTCATATTTTCTTATCTTTGGAACAAGGCCTTCTGAAATCCTGAGAGACAGTCAGCAGAGTACTAGAACAACCGCTTAGGACACAGAGTGGGGAAGGGGGGAGAGCTAGAGAGGAAGAGAGAAACAGAATGATAGAGACATAGAGATAGAGTGTCAGAGATAGAGAGAGACAGGCAGAGAGACAGAGAGACATACAGAAACAGAAAGACAGAAACCAACAAAGAGACAAAGACTGGGGACAAAGTGAGGAATAAGAGCTCAGCTATTTTTGCTCAGTGAAAGTAAAATATCAAATTGTTAATGAGCAGTCCCTATTGCAAATATCCCAGCAAGCCTTGGATATTAGCCTTTCCACTGATTCTAATAATTCTGTGATTTATTTGTTTGTTTGTCTGTTTGCTTAACATTCCTTTTTTTCTGAGTAGGAATAAAATTGCTTATTCTGTATCTAATTCATGTATGTACACTGGAAAACTCCTTTAATTCTCCCCCTCCTGCTGGTTTGGACCCCCTAGAGTAGGGTCAGATATAAAATGCTTCTTAGACAGAAGCAAAGGATAGGATGTTGGAACTGTTGCTCTTGGGAGCAGTCTAGTTCACCTACAGAGGAGATAAGCAAACCTAGAGCAATGAATCCAGGCAGATAAAGACAAGATTTGGTTAAAGTCATCAGCCCCTTTCACCTCAGCCTGTCAGTTGCTGGACAATGCTAGAGGGTTTTTGTTTGTTTGTTTATTTGCTTTATTTCCTCCCCCCCACCCCCACCCCTTACATCTTTCAGTCAGTCAGAACGCTGGGTGTAGATCAGAGTCCTAGCTGATTTCATGACAGAGAAAGCATTGTTCCAGCCCTTTATGAGTTAACAATCTCCTAGGAAAACACAAATAAATGCACCTGAGGGAATTTACAAGAGGAGCAAAAACAGATACACAGCCATTTAGAGTTTAGTAGGTAAATTGTTGAAACATACAAATAAAACCAGGCAAAGATTCGGTAGAAGGACTCGTCTTTTGTTTGCCATTAGTCCACATTTGCTTTGGGCATCCTGCTTCATGGAACTCAATGATTTTACTCTCAGAAGAATTCATGCTTGAATCATCCCTTCTGGAACTGAATACCATGGTTTCTGGAAATTTAACTGATGCCAAAATCACAGAGCCAAACCTCTGGAAACTTTCTACTTTATCAGAATGAAACCTAGGCTACTTTTATTTGAAAGTGTGCTGAGACATTCACTAGAGATAGTTCAGCAAAAATCAAGGGAGTCATGGTAGTATCAAATAGAGCAAAGATTTTCATATTCTTCCTTCAGGACATTCTTGCAATATGCCTGCCATCCACTCATACAACTTCTTTATTTCATACAACTTCTTTATCTCAGGTATGGAAATTTGGAGGAGCTTTGAAAGCCTGCATTTATGTAGGAAACAATTGCCTTCATTATCCCTGTTATTCAGATGTCAATGTCTGTTTGTCTCTTCCTTTGAAAAAGAAGATATCAGAATGTGGTTTCAGGGAAATAGTCAATTGGAACAGGAAAAACTGGACTATCATCAGAATAAATAGATTTTTTTTCTGCCTTCCTTAACATGCCTCCTGAAAATAACTGAACAAAGAATGAAAAACAAGAAAAATATACTGTACAAAAAGTCATTTGGAAGCATTTTTTTAATAGGATTTTTTTTCCTTTCCTTTGGCATTTGTTTCTCTTTCTTCTGGAATAACACTTATAATAAACGCAATCTACCTACAAAAGGACTATTCACTTATATTGGAAAATAGTCAATTTAAAGTAGAATAAAAATAACAGTGTCTAGTAATTTTCTTAAAAACCACCTTTCAAACTTAACAATCATTCATGAACGGTGTCTAAAATGAACATGTTATAGATGACAAAATAAGTCCAGTTTTCTGAATTTATCTTCTGTTGACAGAGCATTTCCATATTTTTAATGATTAATAAAGTATACTTAAGTATTTTAAGAACTCTGCAATCACATTTGCTATATGTTCTTTTAATGAGTAGGTAGGTTAAATTAATTTAATTTTTCTTATTTTGAAGAGACCTATGACAAGGACTGGTTATCAGAGTATCACAGAATGGTAGGGTCAGATCATCCAGTTCCTTTCTGAGCATGAATCCCCTCTAAATAACTAAAACAAGTGGTTATGCAGTCTCCATTTGAATACCTCTGATGATGGAGAAATCATTACCTTGAAAGGAGCTCATTTTGGTTTTTTTAGACAGTTATAATTTTCAGATGGTTTTTGCCCATGCCTCTGCCCTTCAGGAGAGGCCACTGAGGGCACAAAGATTTGTTGTTGTTGTTGAGTCCTTTTTCAGTCATGTCCTACTCTTTGTGACCCCATTTGCAGTTTTTGTTTTGTTTTGTTTTGTTTTGTTTTGGCAAGGATACTGCAGTGGTTTGCCATTTCCTTTTCTAGCTCACTTTACAGATGAGGAACTGAGGCAAACTGGGTTAAGTGATTTGCCTAGAGTCTGAGACCAGATTTGAACTCAGATCTTCCTGACTGTAGTCTCAATGCTCTACCCACTATGTCACCTAGCTACCCCTTCATAGCATTACTGTCAACTATTATAAGCATATATTTTAATTTTTTTCGTTATGTATAAGCTTATCCTTGTATTCCATGATTTCTGAATCCAGATCTGTCAGTAATATATTATTTTAGATAAACCTTATAAGAAGACAGCTAAGAGAGGACCATTGGTATGATGGGTATATTCAAAGCTATTTAAGGACTGGCTGAAGGAAATGGAGCTAGCTGTCCTGGAAAACAAAATAAAACAAAACAAAAAGATAGGCAGAAGAAGGATTTGACTACAGTATAGAGAACTAATGTAACTCAATATGGGCAAAACCTATCTAACAACTATAGCTATCCAAAAAAACCAAGATGAGTTCCTTTGAAGGAAATGACTTCTCTATCATTAAAGATATTAAAATGGAAACTGCATGATCACTTGTTTTAGTTGTCTTACAGGAGATTTATGGGTCAGAAAGGAATTGGATGATCGGACCCTTGGATTCTGTGATATTTTGAAATCTACTTCAAGGCAGCTAGATGGCACAGTAGATAGATCATCAGGCCTGGAGTGAGGAAGACCTGAATACAAATCTAGCTTCAGACACTTAGTAGCTGTTACCCTGGGTAAGTCACTTAACCCTGTTTGCCTCAGTTTCCTCCTCTGTAAAATGAATTGGAGAAGAAAATGGCAAACCACTTCAGTATCTCTGTAAAGAAAACCCCAAATAGAATAACAAAGAGTTAGACATGACTGAAAAAATGACTAAATAACAAAATGCTGTGAAAGAAGTTAATTCTATGGCAATGTACTCATCTTATTCAGCAACATAAATTCAAAGTTCTCTTGTGAAGATAAGACATTCCAAATTAGCCTAGTTGTATTTCAAGTTCATGGGATCACACATTTAGAACTAGATCACTAGATAGCCCAAAAATTATCTTATCAAATAAGATAATATTTACAAAATACTTAGTATGCTACCTGGCTTGAAGTAGGTGCTATATAAATGGCTATTTTGTCCCCCTCAAACTCTCCGGAGAGATTTGATAAATGAATTACCAAAGGTTGCAGAGTGACAAATCTCTGACTCCACATCCCATACTGTTTTCATTGTATCACCTTCTCTCTCCAGCCTTGTTTAAAAATAATTTGCTTTATAATAAATATTTAGTCACAGTTTCTAAGTTTTCCTTAGCTTTCTGATGAGTTTTGTGGATTCTCCAAAATTTTCCTTCTTTCAAGTACACTGGATAATGGAAAAGAACATTTGATGGAGATGTTCCCAGCTAATGTAGGAGCAATTTTGGTTTCAGTATTTTTTTGTACTGCAAGCATAGCTCGGGAAATTATATAAAGCAGACTGTTCTTTGTTTACTAGTTATGGACTTATTGCAAAAGAAAGAGGAAGAGAGGAAGCAATAAAGCAACTGTCAAGGGAAATTAATTTTTGCATGTTTTACAAGGTTAGTTTGATTCAATGAAATGATGTTTTCTTTCAGATTAACCCAACACATCTAGCAGAGGACAGCTAGTGTGAATTAAACTACAGGACTCAAAACTATATCTCATCAAGAATGATTGAAGAAAATAGTTATGTTTTGCCTAGAAAAGAAAAATAGTATATGCCAGAAAGTCAAGAAAGAGACTTGAGTTCAATTCTCAATGTGGCTACTGCATCATTTAATTTGAATGCCCCCCTTTTTGGAAGATGACAACAATCTATCACAGGGCATAAGGAGAGAAGGCTTGATTTTGAACACCTCCCACCCCTTTCAAATCCTTATGTCACCATGAACAAAGGACAGTGATTATGTTCTAGTACCTGTATGAACTGGCTAACTCATTTGTAAATTTTCTTACTGATTTTACTGTTATTTAAATCAATTTTTTTCAGCTACTGATATATATAATCAGAAATGCATTATTTTTAATCTATAAATGAATTAGTTATTAAGAAATCATGGCAAGAGAAAAAGGAAATGAAAAATATAATTTAATATCTTCTAGCTTTTTTAACTTCAAAAACTATATTTGCCTGTTATAGTTTATTTGTACCTTTTTTCTATTGCTTTTTTCCTTAATTTTTCATTTCTCTTTTCCCATTTTCTTTTTATAAGTGTATTTCACACTGTTTTCCCATTTTGTATTTCTTCTTTGTCCCTTTTATTATATTTTATTTCATGGTGGTGATTTTTTAATTTTTACTTTTATTTTTTTTTAGCTGTGTCCATGGAGTATGATCTCTAAAGTTATAATTTTCCATGAAGCTACATAGTTAGGCTTCATACACTGGTTGAGGAGATAAAGTATGCTTAGCCACCAAGTATCACTCTAGTGGAGTTTGGACAGGCTTTTCAAAAGAAGTTTGGTCATCTCTTGGGAAATAGAGGGAAGGTTACATGGAGGGGTTGAGGAGAAAATGCAGTGATGAAATCAAAGGTCCTTAAAGAATTGAAGTATTATTTTAATTTTCAAAATAATTGTGTTAATTGATTGAATAATATGGGGAGAAACTGGGATCTGATGAACCCTAATGATTTAAATATCTATTATGGTCAAAGACATAAAAAGCTAAAGAAAATAATGGGGCATATGAGTTATGTTTCCAATTTCAGAATGTAGATGTTACCTTTGAATGTATTTCATTGTTTTTTAGAGATGACCCTTTGGATTGTCTTGCATAGACTGTAGTTCTCTTCCCCACTTTGAATGACTTTGAGTAGCAGATAGCAAGACAGCCCAATTTCTTTCTCAGATATTGCTGAGGTAGCAATTTATTTTATTATCCAGTCAGCCAACTGGAATTTATTAAGCACTTTCACCTTTTATGTGCCAGACACTGTGCTAAATCCTAAGGATACAAAGAAAGGGAAGAAAAGTCCATACTTTGAAGAAGCTTATGGTCTAACAAGAGAGACGGTACAAACAAAATTACGTACAAAGATGAAACATATTAGATAAATTGGGGGTAGTCTTAGCAGGAAGGCACTAAGATTAAGGAAGGGTGGGAAAATCTTCTCACAAAAAGGTAGGATTGTAGCTCAGAATTGAAGGAAGTCAAGGAAGGCAGAAGTCAGAGTTCCAGGCATGATGGAAAAAGTTGAACATAAGATGTCTTCAGCTAGCAATAGCAAGGAAACTAATGTCACTGGATAATAGAGCACCTGAGAAGACTATCCCAACTCAAGGACATATAAAGGGATACATGATTTCGAAGGGAAAAAAAGAAACACATTAAATAATGTTCTGAAAATTAATTTTCTTTTTTTAATTAGGAAAATATCATATGCTTTATCAATATAATTTTTATGTTATGTACTTATCACTTCTTCAATTTGCACTCACACCAGTGGGTCCTATGGGTTGCTACTCCTATTGCAGTAACATCCCCTATTGATTTGTTTCCCATTAACAACTAGTCTGTAGACTTAATTACTCTTCAGCAAAGACATTTTTTGAGATGCTGTGGTATGAAGAGTTGGCACAAATATTTCCCCAAAATCTTGGGGCACATACTTCCTTAAATACAAATAGCATCTATGAGAAGAATGGTTTCAACTGAGTAAAATGGTAGCAAATAAAAACATATGTCAAAAAATTACTCACAATTCCTGATTCCTAGAAATGCATTCTTTCTTTACAAATACTTTACTCAGCATCCTTTGGTATAACATCTGTAAAGGGAAGACTGCTCAGTTGGTTTACCATTGTCTGCTCCATTCTTGAATCCATTATGGCTCGCTTATTTCTGCTGTGAGGAGCACTGTGACTCCTTACTGCTGCTTTTTCCCTTGTATGATTATCTGTGTTTGTTTTTGGGCATATGTTTTTGCTCCCATTTGGATGTTTCATCTTTTACTGGTCCATTATCTTTGATGATACAAATGGTGGGAGTGGAGAGGGAAGAAAAATAAATTCCTCTACAACCCCCTCCCATAATAATTCCCTCTCAGGGATCTGCTTCTTCCTCCATTTCTGTCTCAAATTCTTGAACTGAAGCTGTTGAATTTCCTGCTAGTATGTCTATTTCTGTGTATAAAACACACATATGTATGTATATACACACATGTACATGTACATATACATATTTATATATTTCCTTTGTAGTATCATTTGGCTTTATCCAATGACCAATAATACTTTCAAACTGGTTAAAGACTTAGTCACATATTCTAAGGGCTGGAGAAAAATTCCTACTTTACCTGTTATGATTACCTTCTTGGGCCTCCAAGACCACATCAAATAGGGTGAGGTGGAAAATCCACCCTTTCATTAATCCCTGGTGTTTTGTTCATGTAAGATACTTTAGAGAAGGAAAAAGTACATGCTTAGTGCTTGATTTCAAGGACAAGCAAGTAAAATATTAAATTAAATGTATACATGTCAATTTCAAAAAGTGGATATATTCCAATAAGAAAATTTTTAAATTATAACTCTGTCCTTTCTTTGTATCACCAGGATTTAGCACAGTGTCTGGCATATATAAAGTAATAAATGCAAGTTGACTGACCGGATAATAAAGTAAACTGTTCTCCTTGGATAAACACAATTTTTTATCTCCTACTGAAGACTCCCTGTCTTCCATCTCTTTCAGCTTTATTCCTCCCCAATGTCCTACTCCAAATCTCCCATTCCTTCCACTGTTTTCTGTTTTTTAAAATGCTTGATTTGTCTTAACAAACTTGCTTTCATTTTAATCTTTTTTCGGTTTCTCACTCCTTCCATTTTCTGACTCTTATTAGTTTGCTTGGCTCTCTCCTGATGAAATTACATTCTCAGTGACTTTTTCTGGTATTGTTTGTATTTTCAATCATACAATGAAGTAAAGGCTGTGGCCCTGGAGAGTGACAGGAGTCTCCTTTCTCTCCATTTCCACTTCTAAATTTTCCCTCTGTTACAATTACTTAGTAATCTTTCCTTTCTTGAGATTCATGTAATCCAAATTTATCAACCGATAAAGATTGTGGTGTCTATTATCTGCTAACTCCTAGGTCATTCTCTTTCCTTAATGAATTCAGTAATTGACTTAAAGTCTTTCTCTTCACCCCAAATTCTGTTTTCATATGAGAAACTTCAACAAAAATGTCAAGTCCTTCAAACACTTTAATTTATGATTTCCTCAGTCTACTTAGTTCCTATAAGCAGAAGATCATAATCAGTAGATCTCCACTTCAGCTACACTCAGAAATGAATAAGCCTTTGATCTTGCCATCATACATCTGCTCCAGTTTCATGTTCACAAACTCTAAAATTCCTTTATAGGCTGACAATCATTTTTAAGTTCCTTCCTCCCTTCCTTATCATCCCTAACACTGTTCTTCATCCTTACTATGACCACCAATACCTCTACCCCTTAGTTCTTTCCCAGGACTTCACCCTATGCACTCACTATATTCTCCTTCCTCCCTTACTCTAACTCCTTGATGAAGCAATTAAAATTATCCAATGTCCTCTTGCCCCCTTACCTATTACTGACCATCCCTTGCCAAGTACCTACCTTGGATTATCCCTGCTAAACACTGTTTTTACTTCTATTTATGTGTTGCTAAATGGAACTGGATAAAGTATCAAAACTATGTTTACTGGGTCCACTACAAATTTATATTAAGCAATCTCAATTGGGCTGTCATTGCATCAAGACAATCCTTTCACATTTCTCTGATTCCAATCACCACTATGACTATTCCATACTTTTCCATCATTCTTCAAGACTTGTACGGTACTCTCTCCTCTGTACTCTCTCATCTAAAGATTTTGCATCATGTTTCACCAAAAAAAAAAAAGAAAAAGAAAAAAGAAAAAAAAAGCGAAGCAGTTCTCTGAGAGGACCCTCTTCTCCTCTCATCCTCATTTCACATCACTCAGAGGTCTTCTCCCACTTTCTACTCTCTCATCCCTATCTCATATAAAGAAGTGGTCCTTCTCCTTTCTAATGCAAACCCCTGAATAAATATCCTTGCTCTATTCGACTCTGCCTTCTCCAATAGATTCCTCTTTTCTCATACCTTCTGTCTCACTAATATTTAATCTCTCTCTTATCTACTGGATCCTCCCCTGCTGCTTACTGCCTACCAATATGCCCAAATCCTCCCCATAATCAAATACTTTCTCTTTTTATCTGACCATCACTGCTATTTACCTTACTATATCTCTCCTCCAATTTTGACTGATCTCTTTGAGAAAGCTTTATACAATCATGGCCCCCATTTCTTCTTTTCTCCCTATCTCCTAAACCCTTTGCAGTCTGACTTCTGACTTCATTATGTAGCCAAAATGGTACTTTCTAAAGTACCAATGATCTCTTGATTGCCAAATCTAACTGTCATTTCTGAATCCTCATCCTTCCTAAACTCTGCAGCCTTGGACAACATTTACCACTCCCTTTCCATGGATGGTCTCTCCTTTATGATTTTTTTTCTTTTTTTGGAGGGGGGGTAACATCATTCTTTTCCTACTTCTCTTCCTACATGTCTAAACACACTAAAGTCTCTTTTGCTAGATCTTCTGCCAAGGAACGCTCATTAATCATGAGCTCTGTCCTGTGAACTCTTCTTATACACAATCTCACTTGATGATTTAATCCTTTATGATGAGTTCAATTATTGTTTCTATAGATATTATTTTCAGATCTATTTATCCAGTCCTAACCTCTTTCAAGGCCTCTCACATCTCCAAGTGCTTATTAGATGTCTCTACTGTATGTGTCATACATCTTAATCTCAACCTGTTCAAAATAGAATTTATCATCTCTACCCTGCTCCCATCCTCTCTCCTTCCTTATTTTCTTATTAAAATTGATGGTACTACCATCCCATCTATTGCTTAAGATTATAAACTTGGTGCCATCCTTGATTTATAACTCACATTCACCCCACATACCTCATCTGTTAGCAAGTGTGGTTTCATCTACTTTCATAACATCTCTTGTGTATGTCTCTACTAATTCTGTTACCATACGGTACAGAATCAGGTCCTTATCATTCGACCTAGCCCATTGCAATGGTCAAGGTTTATTTTGGTTAGGTTATTTTCCTCAGATTTATCCCGAGTTCGGTCCATCCTCCACTCAGCTACCAAAGTAATCTTTCTTAAGGGCAAGTCTGACCATGTCACCCCCAACTACACCCACCGACCCACACCCACTCCCACACACCCATACACACACACAACTCCAGTGCCTCCTGATTACTTCAAGGATAAAATGCTGTTGGACTCTTAAAGCCTTTCATAAACTGGACATTCTTAGCTTTCTAGTCTATGGAAAATAGGGGATTAGGTTCACATTACCACTAAAAACTGTAACATTGCACTAAGCATTGCTGAATACATGCTTTTCTGCATCCAATTACTTATAACAAAACATTAATTCTGACAATACATACTTTTCCCTAACACAGTAACCATTAAATAACTCATAAAATGCAGTACACAAAACAAAATTGGTAACATGCAAAACATTTTTCTTCCTACTAATTCTCTAGAACTCTATGACCTTTTGTGCTAACATCTCAATAAAAAAGCATAATGTATGAAATTAGCAGTATCATAAATGCTGTGAAGCAAATAAAATTCTTAAAAGTAAAGCATTTGTTTTTTTCACTTGAATCTTACCTTCCACTGTGTCAATTGGTGGTATGAGGGCATTGTACTCTATACTATGCTGCTACAAACCTCTCTACCTTGGCTGCCCTCTGAAAACTGAGGGAGAGGTTGCTGCTTTCAGAAAATGCTGATACTGGCAACGTCTAGACATCACCTCCAACATTTTCTTCATGGTCTGATGGATAGCACTGGAGATCTTGAAGGCTGCACTGGCTTAAAATAACCCATCAGTGACATCTGCTTTGTGTGTGGTTTGAAATCCTTGAGGGTCTTGGAGTGTGGGAGCACAGCAGAGGCAAGTTGACATTTAACCTTGAGGTTGTGATTAATGATGGGATTGACAGCCTCAAAGTCTCTAGCCAGCTGGTCCGTTAGGCTGACAGCAGCTGGCTGGAGACATTCCTGCATAGTTTGTCTAACGCCTTTATTTTCTCACTAAACCATATCACTGTCTTTGCACACTTGAGCTTAGAGCTCAAAGGACTTGCACTACACTTTGGTGGCATAATTGCAACACAAACAATGCAAATATGACACAAATGCATAGGGAGCTTTTCACAAGGGTAGGGTGAACAAGACTAGTAAACAGTATAGTAGGATACCAGTGACTCCACAAACTTATCCGTGAAGTCCCTCTATTTTTTTTTCTATATTATACATGGTCATGAGTATGGTGGTTGCTAACATGAAAGTGAAAATGAGGTTACTAATAAAATCATGTGAATGCTTGAAGTTGTTGAAGTGAAACAAGTGAATGTTGAGAATTGACTATGTGCTGTTCATGCATATTTGTTCATATATTTGTCTCCCCCATTACAATGTGAGCTGATAGGGACAGGGATTGTGTTTTTACCTTTCTTTGTATCCCTAGTACTTATTAAAGTGCTAGACAGATTGTAGGTGTTTAATCAATTCTTGTTGACTCACTGACTAAACTTGCCAACTTGCATGCAATTATGGTCACCTAATTATCACAAGCACCCTTTACAATAAATAAATAAGTTGTTTCAATCTGAATGTGATTAGCTATGCCTTTTAACTGTTTCATAACATTTTTATGTCCATCTTGGATTTTTTTTTTGTTGGTGTTGTTTTATTCTCCTGTCTCTGCCATTAGTTTACTTATCTCTAAAATTGGTCTAAAGATATAAATAGTGGCTGCCTCATGAGGTTTTATGGGAATCATGTGAGATTATACATTAGCATTGTTTTGTTTTTAAATGGGAATCAAGTGAGTGCTTTAATACACGAGAGCTTTGTAACTATAAAATACAACACAATTGTAAGCTATCATTGTTATTATTTTAAGCCTCTATGTATACAGGGAGCCACTAAATCTCACTGATGGGGATGGAGAGTGATATGGTCAAACTTATGCTTTCTAAAGCATCTTCTTTTTCTGGCTAAACTATGATTAATAAATGTAATAGAATATTATTGTATTATAAGAAATTAATATAATTAATACAGAGAAGCAGAGAAAGAAAAATCACTTTGGCACTGAGTGGAAGATGAATGGGAGTAGAGAGAGAACTGGGGAAGAGCGTATTGAAAAAACAAGCAAACAAACCAACCTAGAGAGGATAGAAACTCCAGGAAGAAGTGATTAAAGGTGTCAAATGCTACAGAGAGGTCAAGAAGTTTAGAGAAAAGGCCATTTGATTTTGCAACAAAGAAATTATTATTAACTTTGGAGAGATTAGTTTCAGTTGAGTGATGAAGTCAGAAGCCAGATTGCTTTAATGTGATAAGATAGTTCAGGTACTTACAATTGTCTCATTCTCGCCAAAGTAGATAATGGAAATCTTCTTCAATATTCAATAAAGAACAAGGTATTTATAGGACTCTTATGTTTATATTGAGATTTAATTTCAATACAAGATAGTGAAATTGAAGTAGATAAGAAAGGGCGAAGGAAGAAGAGGAGGAGAAGCAGGAGGAGGAAAAGAAGGAAGAGGAGGAGGAGAAGGAAGAAGAAGAAGAGGAAGAAGAAGAAGAAGAAGAAGAAGAAGAAGAAGAAGAAGAAGGGGGAGGAGGAGGAGGAGGAGGAAGAGGAGGAGGAGGAGAAAAAGAAAGTTCATATAGTGATAAGAATTTACACAGAAATTGTTGAGAAAGCCAATATTACCCTTACAGGGCTACACCTTATTGAATAAAAATGAAAAATTGTCAGGCAAATTCTTTTGCTATTTTTCCCTACAGTTCTTTTGATTTCTTGATATCTGTCACAGGTTTTAGATGACTTTTAGGCCCTCTTTCTCTTTCTTCTCCCCAACCTTTTTCAGGACAACATATTATATCCAGAAAATTAGCCAATTATATCAAAATCATATAGTTAGCATCTTTTACACTGACACACCATTTTACAACATAAAATGTACTTTGTTACTTTACAATTAAAGTAATTACATAAAGAAGTCATAATAATCTGTAATATAGTTTAAAAGAACTTTAAAGGCAGAATATTGTGAAAGTATCCTCAGCTTTATTGAATTCTGAAATGACATAACTAGATGGGAATGAACATAGTATGCTGTGTCTACTTAATAAATATATATACATATATACACACACATATATATACATACACATGTGTGTTTGCATATGTGTGAATGTATATATACAAATATATCCACACATATATACATGCATGCATGCATATGTGCATACATAGTATAAGGACTGATGGATGATACCAAGCTGATGCAAATACAGGTTCAATGATGAATGAGATTTGAGTCTCTAGTCAGAAAATCAACTTAGTTAAGTTCAGGGTTCCTCATCACCATGTTAGCCATAGTATAATGGATTTTTCTGCTACAGTTCTTGAATGCTATACATTCAAGACAGTATATAAGAGTAGTCATGGGATATATCAGTTGGTGGGGTATAAACATTAAGGAAATAGTATATCCTTTAGGCAGTGATTTATTTAAAACTTCTTAGTACAATAAAATCCTAGAGCTAGAAGATTTAAATGGGTCATTTTACACAATTCTTATATTTTGATATTCTAATAGTTTCTTGGCAGAATCACTGTTGGTACTTATTCTATCTAAGCAGATCATACCTAAATAAAATATTTTATTATATGCATATCCATATTTTCAACATTAATTTTTTCATAAGATTTTGAGTTTCAAATTTTTCTGCCTCCTTCCCTCCCTCCCTCATATCCCCCTCCCCAAGACAGCTAGAAATCTGATATAGGTTGTACAAGTGCAATCATGTAAACATATTTCCACATTAGTCATGTGAAAGAAGAAACAGAACAAAAGGAAAAAACCCCACACACACCCCAGTGAAAATAGTATACTTCTCTCTGCATTCTGAATCCATAGTTCAATCTTTGGATATAGGTGGCATTTTCATCATGAGTCTTTTGGAATAATCTCTGAGCATTCAATTATTGAGAAGAGCTAAGTTAATCCTAGTTAATCATTGCACAATGTTGCTGTTACTGTGTACAATGTTCTCCTGGTTCTGCTTACTTCATTCAACATCAGTTCATGTAAGTCTTTCCAGGTTTTTCCGAAATCCACCTGCATATCATTTCTTATAGTCTAATATAATTCTACTACATTCATATGCCACAACTTGGTCAGCTATTTACCAATTGATATGCGTCCCTTCAATTTCCAATTCTTTGCCACCACAAAAAGAGCTGCCATAAATATTTGTGTATATATAAGACCTTTACCATTTTAAAGGATCTATTTGGGACACAGACCATGTAGTTATAGTACTGGATCAAAAGAGTATAGACAATTTGATTGACCTGTGGACATAATTCTAAATTGCTCTCCAGAGTGGCTGGATCAGTTCACAACTCCATCAACACATTAGTGTCTCAATTTTCCCATCTCTTCTCCAACATTTGTGATTTTCCTTTTCAATCATATTAGTGAGTATAGCATGTGTGAGGTGGTACCTCAGAGTTGTTTTAACCTACTTTTCTTTAATCAATAGAGATTTAGATCATATTTTCATATGACTATAGGTAGCTTTAATTTCTTCATCTAAAAACTGCCTGTTCAGATTCCTTGACCATTTATCAACTGGAGAATGGCTTATATTCTTATAAATTTGACTCATTCTTTATATATTAGAGAAATGAGGTCTTTATCAGAAAAATTTGCTGTAAATGTATTTCCTGCCTTTCTGTTTTCCTTCTAATCTTGGTTGCATTGGTTTTGACTGTGTAAAAGCTTTTTAATTTAATATAATAAAAATTATCCATTTTGCATTTCATAATATTCTCTATCTCTCATTTGGTCATAAATTCTTCCCTTCTCCAGAGATCTGGAAGGTAAATCATTCCTTGCTCTCCTAATTTGCTTGTGGTAAAATCCTTTATGTCTATATCATATACCCATTTTGATCTTTTCTTGTCATGTGGTGTGAAATGTTGGTCTATGCCTAGTTTCTGCCTTACTATTTTCCAGTTTTCCCATCAATTTTTGTCACATAATGAGTTCTCGTCCTAGAAGCTGATGTCTTTGGGGGGTTTTTTATTATTATTTTTCGTTCTTTTCTTTTCTTTTTTATTTTAAGGCAATTGGGGTTAAGTGACTTGCCCAGAGTCACACAGCTACTACGTATTATGTGTCTGAGGTCAGATTTGAACTCAGGTCCTCCTGATTCCAGGGATGGCACTCTATCTACTGTGCCACCCAGCTGCCCTCTTTTGGGTTTATTAAAGAGGAGATTACTATAGTCACTGACTACTGCTTCTTGTGTATCTAATTTATTACTCTTATCCACCACTCTATTTTCTTAGTCAGTACCAAATAGTTTTGATGCTTACTGCTTTTTAATAGAGTTGTAGATCTGTTATGGATAGGTCCCCTCCCTTTGCATCTTTTTTTTTCATTAATTCCCTTGATATTCTTGAAATTTGTTCTTCCAGATGAATTTTATCATTTTTTCAAGCTCTATAAAATATTTTGTTGGTAGTTTGATTTGTATAGCACTGAATAAGCAAGTTAATTTAGGTAGAATTGTCATTTTCATTAACTTAGCTCAGCCTATAAATGAAAAATTGATATTTTCCCAAATGTTTAGATCTGACTTTTTTTTTTATGAAGTGGTTTGCAATCATGTTCATATAGTTCCTTTTTTTTTGTCTTTGCAAGTAGACTCCTGAATATTTCATATTGTCTACAATTTTTTAAATGGAATCTCTCCTTGCTGTGCTTTGTTAGTAATATGTAGAAATGCTGATGATTTATGAGGGTTTATTTTATATCCTTCGACTTTGCTAAAGTTGTTGATTATTTCAAGCAGTTTTTTTTTACTAGATTAGTATAGCATCATATCATCTGCAAAGAGTGATAGTTTTGTTTTCTCATTAACTAGTCCAGAGGTGAGGAACTTGAGGCCTTTAGGCCAAAAGTGACCCTCTAGGTCCTCATATATGGCCTTCTGAATGAATCCAAACTTCACAGAACAAATCCCCTTAATAAAAGGATTTATTCTGTGAAACTTGGACTCAGTCACCCAAGGACCTAGAAGGCCACAGGTTCCCAAACTTTGGCCTAGTCTAATTTCTTCAACTTCTTTTTTTCTCTTATTGCTAAAGCCAACATTTCTGATCCAATATTAAATAATTGTGCTGATAATTATCATTTTTGTTTCACTCTTGATCTTAGTGCAAAGGTTTCAAGCTTATCTCCATTATATATAATGCTTACTGATGGTTTTAGATAGAAATTACTCATAATTTTAAGGAAAGAGCTATTTATTCCTATACTCTGTAGCATTTTTAATAGGAATGGGTGCTGTATTTTATCAAAAGCTTTTTCTGCATCAGTTGAGATAATCATTTGATTTTGGTTAGTTTTGTTACTGATATGGTCAATTATGCTGACAGTTTTCCTAATATTGAACCAGCTCTGCATTCCTGTTATAAATACCATCTGGTAATAGTATATTATCCTGGTGATAAATTATAGTAATCTCTTTGCTGATACTTTATTTAAAATTTTTGTATCAATATTCATTAGGGAAATTGGTTTGTAATATTCTTTCTGTGTTTTGGTTCTTCCTGGTTTAAGTATCAGCATGATATTTGTGTCTTAAAAGGATTCTGTCTTTGCCTATTTTTCCAAATAGTTTATATAGTATTGGAATAAATTGTTTAAATTCACTTGTAAATCCATCAAGCCCTGGAGATTTTTTCTTAGGGAGATCATTGATGGTTTCCTCAATATCTTTTTTTTCTGAAATAGGATTATTTAAGTATTTCATTTCCTCTTCTGTTAGTTTGAGCAATTTATATATTTTGTAAATATTTATCCATTTCACTTTGATTTTCAGATTTATTGGAGTACAATTGGGCAAAATGACTCCTAATATTAGTTGAATTTCCTCTTCATTGGTGGTTAATTCACCCTTTCCATTTTTGATGCTGGTAATTTGATTTTCTTCTTTCATTTTTTTAAATCAAATTAATCAGAAGTTTATCTATTTTATTGGTTTTTTTTTATAAAACCAGCTCTTAGTTTTATTTATTAGTTCAATACTTTTCTTAATTGAAATTTTATTGATCTCTTCTTTGGTTTTCAGAATTTATAATTTGATGTTTAATTGGGAATTTTTTTTCTAGCTTTTTAAATTGCATGTCCAATTCACTGATCTCTTTCTCTATTTTATTCATCTAAGCATTTAAAAATATGTAATTTCCCATTAGAACTGCTTTGGCTACCTCCCATACATTTTGGTACATTGTCTCATTATTGTCATTCTCTTTGATCAAGTTATTGATTATTTGTTTTTTGGCCCACTCATTCTTTAGGATTAGATTATTTACTTTCCAATTAAATTGTAATCTACCTTTCCATGGCCCTTTACTACAGGAAATTTTTATTACATCATGATCTGAAAAGGGTGAATTTGATATTTCTGCTTTTCTGAATTTGACTGTGAGGTTTTTATACCCTAATGCATGGTAAATTTTTGTGTAGGTGCCATGTACTGCTGAGAAAAAGGCATATTCCTTTCTTTTCCCATTTGATTTTCTCCAAATATCTATCATATCTAACTTTTCTAAAATTCTATTCACCTCCTTAACTTCTTTCTTATTTTGTAATTAGATTCATCTAGTTCTGAGAGAGGGAAGTTGAGGTCCCCCACTAGTATAATTTTGCTGTCTATTTCTTCCTGTAATTCACTTAACTTATCCTCTCAGATTTGGATAGTATACCACTTGGTGTACATATGTTTAGTATTGATGTTGCTTCATTGTCTATGGTACCTTTAGGAAGATGTAGTTTCCTTCCTTTTCTCTTGTAATTAGTTTAGTTCTTGCTTTTGCTTTGTCTGAGATCAGGATTGGGGCCCTTGATTTTTTTTTTCCTTCAGCTGAAGCATGATATATTCTGTTCCAGCCTTTCACCTTTACCCTGTGTGTGTCTCTCTGCTTCAAATGAGTTTCTTGTAAACAATATATTGTATTCTGTTTCTTTAATCCACTCTGTTATTCACTTTCATTGTATGGAAGAGTTCATCCCATTATCATTCACAGTTATGATTACTAACTGTGTATTTCCCTCCATCCTATTTCCTCCCTTTCTATACATTTATCTTTCCTTTTACCCTTTCTCTCCTTATCAGTGTTTTGCTTCTGTGTAACTCCTCCCCTAATCTTTTCTCCCTTCTATCAGCCCTCCTCTCTTTTCTTTCCCCTTTCCCCTCCTACTTTCCTATAGGGTAACATAGATTTCTCTACCCAATTTACTGTGTATGTTATTTCCTCTTTGAGCCAAATCCGATGAAAAGTAATATTCAGACAATGTTCACCCCCTCCTTTCTTTTCCTCTATTGTAATAGGTCTTTTTTTATGCCTCTTCATTTGATTATAATTTACCCCATTCTGCCTCCCTCTTTCTTCTACCAGTACAATCCTTTTTTCAAGTCTTATTATTTTTATCATCAAATAAAAGCCAACTTATTCCCACATTCTCTGTCTAAATATTCTTTTTCTAGCTGCTCTAATACAGATGCAGTTCTGTATTAAGAGTTTCAAGTATCATCTTCCCATATAGGGATATATAAAGTTTAAC
The DNA here is from genome assembly GCF_003287225.1 of Phascolarctos cinereus. Lineage (NCBI taxonomy): Eukaryota > Metazoa > Chordata > Mammalia > Diprotodontia > Phascolarctidae > Phascolarctos > Phascolarctos cinereus. The sequence continues at coordinate 274,983,489 of NW_027555847.1, read as the reverse complement.
TGAATACCATGTTTTCTTTTTCCTTTCCTGTTTACCTTTGTGTGGTTCTCTTGAGTTTGTATTTAAAGATCAGCTTTTCTGTACAGCTCTGGTCTTTTCATCAGGAATGATTGAAAGTCCCCTGTTTCATTGAATGTTAATAATTTCCCCTGTAATATTATGCTCAATTTTGCTGAGTAGATGAGTGATGCTATAAACTGGGACCCTGTCCCTCATCCTAGCATTAAGAGATGGGTATGACAGAATTGTCTCTCCTCTTCAAGGAGAATGAAGAACAGTCTGGAAACAGGAAGAAATGTGGCAAGAGCCTTATGAGTCTTAATACCATGTTGTTCTCTTTCCCTCTTCCTTAGTCTTCTTTTAGTATCTGTGAAATAACCTATGTAGCACTTGAACTACTATTTTTTTTGTGTTTCACTCTCCTGGTAGGTATAACTGACCCAATACTTTTCAGTCATATACATACACATATTATCTTAGTTCTTGCACACAATGTTGTATTAGATATTTGGGTTCCACAAATATCTCATTTGATCTTTGAAATATTTCTAATTTTGATTCTTTCAAGATTGATCAACAAGCACTTATTAAGAATCTACTCTGTGCCAGTAACTAAGACAGGCATTAGAGATATTAATGCAAAGAATGAAAATAAAATCAGCTCAAAATGAGCTTATCCTCTTATGTGAGAGAAAAATATATATGGAAATTTGTAGATCAAAAATATAAAGTTAAAAAGTACTAAAGTTTATATATGTATATATGTACATATAGATGTAATATATACATGTTATATATGTACATTATATAGCAAAAATGAACTTACATGCATATTCTATTTGTGTTTGATATATTACTATATTGATATTATACATTTATAGTATTTATTAAGCAATACTTGTATACTATATAACATGTGACATTTAAAAAGGTTCAAGAGACATAACCTCTAGGTAATTTGATAATTTTATTTATAAGGCCAGTAGCTTATTAACAAAAAGATGGTCATTTGGCGATCTCTCTCAGACCAAAGAGAATCATGATGGGTTCACAGTTTATATGTCTTTCCAATGTTGTTGGTTTTTGTTTGTTCTTTGTTCTAGAAGAGGACCACGGCATCAGGAAGTTGATGCCATGACTTGCAATTGAATTGGATTTAATTGGATTGCCAAGTCACCAGCCTCACTTTCTCCTGTGAAGCCATCTGGGTCCAGCAGTAGGATATAAGTCAGGAAGACTGGAGATGACCCTGGATGCAGTAGGAGACCTTGGCCTTTTTAAGCTAAGGTTTTTCTCAGGTCTTAGTTTAACTGAGACACTGTTCATTCAGTGATTAAAGGTAGGTAAGAAATGAGGCAGAGAATGGCCTCTTTTATCTAGTAAAAAAAAAAAATCTGGGATGAGAAGACCAGGGTTTCTGGCCAAAACAATTACTATTTCCAGCTAGTCAGGGACCAAATAATGACTATTGAATGGGGTTTGGGCTGGGTCCTTTTATTGGCCAATCAATGAGAGCCAGAATGAATTGGGTTTAGGGCATGGTCCTTAAGAAGAAATCTAGCCTGTAAACCACAAGATATCTTGGGAGGTTTAAGTGATCAAAATTTACATTACTTTGGACAGAGCACCTGCAGGTAAAGGTATGATATCCTATGTGAACAGAGGGGTAGGAAGAAGAAGAGGAGAGGAGAGGAAAGGAGATCAGAGGAGAGGAAAGAAAGAAGGAAGGGAGGGAGGAGCTGCATTGCCCAACTGGAACTGGCAAGTTTGTGTCCCCAGTGGGCAGCCTGTACTACTCACAGGTTGTTGTTTGTCTTTCATTCTTGAAGAGCATCATGACATCAGGAAGGTGATGCCATGACTTGTAAATAAATTGGATTTAAATAGGGGAGGGCTATGCAAAGTCACCAGCCTCACTTTCTCCTCTGGAGCCATCTGCATTCAGGGGCAAGATATAAATAAGGACAACTGGAGATGGCCCTGAATGTAGTGGGAGACTTTGGCCCTTTTTTTTTTTCACTTTTCAATGAGGGGACTGATGTCACCTTTAGACAGAGAAAATATCTCTATACCAGACCATTTCCAGCTATACCAGAAAATTCTCGCTATACTAGACCACTCCCAGCCTTGGGCTTACTAGACAAAAGGATTTGTCTCTGCCCAGGCTTGAGTAGAACACAATGGGTTTCCCCACTTTAGATTAAATTCTATGTAAAGTTGAGTAGAGACTGAACAAGACTGATCAAGAGATTAATGCAATCTCATTATCAATAATGTCCTTCAGACTGAACTTTGAGGACTTTGGAAGAGGGGGAGAGCTATTAATCTCCACAAGATATTGGTTATTAATAATAATTTCTTACAAGTTCAACATAAACTTATATACATATATAAATTTTTATATATATATACTGATATATCATGTTATGTGATATTTATAAATTATATATAAACTTGCACACACATATGAGTTATATGTATACATTATATTCATATATGTGTGTATGCATGCATAAATATTTAGAAAGAGAAAGACACAGAGACACAGAAATGCATATACACATAAACAAATACAAAGGTTAAATATAAAACAAAAGATGGTGCTTATGCTGCACCTTTAAGGAAGAAAAAGATTGTAGGAGGCAGAAGCAAGGAGGGAACATACTCCTTGTTTTAAAATAAACACTAAAATGATACAGAGACAGAAAAGAGAGTGCCATGTGTGAGGAAAAACAATAATGGTATTTTAGTTGGAAAGCAAAGGGAGGAAATGTGGGATAATGAAGTTGGAAAAACAATTGAGACGAGGTTGTGTAGGGCTTTGAAAACTAAACAGAAGAGTTTATATTTTATACTAAAGGCAACAAGAAGCCACTTGAGTTGATTGGGTAGGTCACATGATCAGATCTGTATTTATGGAAAAATAACTGTGGTAGCCAAAGTGTGTGTGTGTGTGTGTGTGTGTGTGTGTGTGTGTGTATACACAAACATAAACGTAATTTCTAACAGAATTTTATCATATTTCCTGTTATAACTATGTATGATGCCCCAAACTCTAGAAAGATCATATACAGAAGCCCTCTTTAGACTCTTCAGCTGGACATGAGTCAGGGACACTGTCCCTCAAAGTCCCTATAACCTTCCCTCCTTCTATCCTTCTCTCATAAGGCACTTGTTGTTAAAAGATTAGCTATAACTTTCCTGTTGCTAGAGTAGGAAAGGATTCAACTTTAACCATCCTAAATTGAGGGAAGAAGAGCAAGGGGGCAGTATCTTTCACCCCAACAATTACCTTAGAATTGAAGGATGAGTAGAAACTGAGGTCCACCATGTGGCTTTAGACAGAGGTCAGGGGTTATGTTAGGTGGGCTAAGCCTGGGTACTGGTTAGAGCAGAGCTTCTTAAATATTTTTCCCACTCATGAGCCCTTTTTGCCTGAGAAATTTTTACATGCCCTGGGTGTATAGATATACAAAATAAGTATACAAATCAAACATTTACTGATAATAAATCATAATGAAATTTATTTTAAAATAATTCCTTGGTATACATATAATTTTACCATTTATTAAAAATCAAAGCAAATTTGCATACTAATGAGATGGATGTGCTTGTTTATTTTTACATAAGAATTAAATCTTGGCAGAATATTTGATATTGCTGGACTTCAATGTTTTTCAGAGTTGATTGATATTTTGATTTTATAATTGTCAATGCTGAGAATGTCACTTCATATAAATGCATAGTACAAAATTGCAGAAGTATGTTTAGGGCCATTTCAGAAATTGTTGGAAATTCTGTCCTAATCCCAAGCCAAAATTCATTTAATTATTTTGTATGTATGATAAAAACACTGCAAGTCATAATATACAATAGTCTCAAATCTTAGCTGAGGTGTTTCTGGCAGCACTCATTGGTGTTATGTGGCGTGGTAGCATACACAATGAAAAGTGTGAATGTTGTGTGTTCAGAATCAAGGCTACAGTGAAGTTGCATGATGCAACATGGGCAAGCATTGCCAGAAACACCTTGGATTCATAACATATTGGTTGAATTTATTTTTGGTTATTGTGCATTCAGAAACCTTTTACTGTTGCCAAATTTTTTGTGACCCCCACATTCAGTTATATAACCACACGTGGAGTCAAAACTAAGTTTAAGAAGCACAAGACAAGAGCAATGAAAGACTTGAAGCAAGGGGTCCAATTACAAAACTCTTACAATAATCCTGATGAGAGAAAATGGAAGACTGAACTAAGTCACTAACTGTTTAAGTGAAGAGAACGGGTCCAACCTGAAAGATGTTTTGAAGGTAAAAGCAGCAAAATTTGGAATCTGCTTGAATGGGGGTGAAATAGAGTGAAGATTCCAGGATAATGCCCAGGGTGCACACTGAAAGACTGATACATTTGATACAGACAGTTAAGTTGGAATCAGGCAATTTTTTTCTTTTGGGGGGGAAGATAATAAACTCAGATTTGACATGTTAAGTTTAAAATGTTTGACATAGACACAGACACACAAGACAGACACTTAGACAAAGAGAAACAGAGAGAGTCAGAGACTGTCACATAGACTTTAGATATTGTAAGGGCATTGGCTTTTAATGAGACATTGGTTTGACTATATTTAAACATTTGGATCAAAGATAACTCATAGCAATAGAAGTTTCATTTTTTTTCCTGTCTTTTAATCTAATCTGATCTTTATTTTATGCTTGTCTTTTCTAGAACTTATTCATTCTTCTTTTGGAGAAAGTGTTCATAACAGAGAAGCATAAAACTTTTGTTGGATCTGTTTTTTTATTTTATTTTATTTTATTTTATTTTATTTTTTTACTTTTCTCATTTCATTCTCGACTGTGGTTTCCCATATATTTTATCCCAATTTCACCTTTTTTCCATTGTTTATGTAAAGTCACCAAGTACTAGAATTCATGCAATTCTAATTTGGAGGGGCATAGCAAGTTCTTCATAGTTTTTCTGCTACTTCATTCTCAACAATTAATATTGGTACATAAATTATAATTACTTTCACGCACTTCTTCTGTTCAAATACTTATCAGTACTACAACGTATAATAACTAACTAATGCTTCTCATTGTTTTAAGATGTACAACAAAATGTACTTTACCATTCTTTCATTTCTTCTCTAAGTAGTGCCTGGTTGCTAAGTTTCATTTAGCTGCAACTTTCTTCTTTCCTGATTTTATTTCCAGGAGCGATGTCAAGATCAATATAATTCAATTACTTCTGCAGTAAATCCACACATTAATCACTATACAAGGATATCATATTTGGAATACAATAGTCAAATGACACCTTATTGACAATCTAAAAACCATATGATTATTAACACCCTCTGTTCTCCTTTCCCAATACTCAGCCAACATTGCCACAGAAGTGGGAAGGAAGGGCTGCTCTAGATTTTTGTTTGTTTGTTTCATGGGTTGTAATGACTAAAGACTTTTCATCACAAAGTAACCAACCTATTGGCAAAGCATCTCTTTGTAGCTAGACAGATTGGGCCTCAGGGAAATAAAGAAAAAAAAAGACTTGGTCTGTTGGAGGTAGGACTTCATAAATTCAGTCAACAACCATTTATTGGGTATTTGGAACCAGGCTCTGGAATAAATGGTAGGGATAGAATGGTGCCTGACCCCAAAGAAATCTCCTCTTCACAGAGAAGACACTATGCAAAAAAAAAAAAAGTATTTGTATGACATATACAGTCTAAATGGAAGGCACTGTCAGAGAGAAGAAGCTAACAGTTGAGGAAACAGAGAAAAGCATCCTGAAGGACCTGCGATTTTGATCTGAATTTTGAAGGAACCTAGGGAAGTCAAGAGGGTAAAGGACAGACAGAAGACCCTTCCAGATATGGAGGACAGCCAGTAAAAAGGCAGATTTGTGAGAAGCAGTGCCATCTTTGTGGAACATAAAGAACGCCAGTGTTACTGGACCATACAGTATGCATAAGGGACTAAAGTCTTAGAAGACTGAAAAGATAAGAAGGTGCAAGATTGTGAGGGGTTTTAAAAGCATAACAGAGGATTTTATACTTTATTCTAGAGGCTATAGAGAGCCACTGGAGTTTACTAAGTCTGGGAGTAACATGGTCAAAACTGCAGTTTTGGGAGATTACTTTGATGGCTAAGCAGAGGATGGATTGGAAGAGTTATAGACAACACAGGAAGTCCAGAATTGGTGATAAAAAGGTCATGAGATGCACAAGTCTTCAGTAGTAAGTGAGTGTTGCTGTTACTATTTCTGACTCCGTTCCTCCTAAGGACTCGCTCTCATGTCTGATAGTTTGTGCCTTCTCTAACATTAAATTCATCAGAATTATAAGTTTCAATTTGCATTGCTCTAATCAATAGCAATTTAAATCATTTTTTCATATGACTATAGGTAGCTTTAATTTCTTCATCTGAAAACAGCCTGCTCATATCCTTTCACTATTTATCAATTAGGGAATGACTGATATTATTATAAATTTGACTTAATTCTCTATATATTTTAGAAATGAGGCCCTTCTCAGACACTGGTTATAAAAATTCTTTCCCAGTTTTCTACTTTCTTCCTAATCTTGGTTGCATTGGCTTTGTTTGTGCAAAATCTTTTCAATTTAATGTAATCAAAATAAGCCATTTTGTATTTCATAATGTTCTCTATCTCCTGTTTGGTCATGAATTTTTCTGTTCTCCATAAATCTGATAGGCAAACTATTCTTTGCTCTCCCAGTTTGCTTATAGTATTAGCCTTTATATCTAAATCATGAACCCATTTTGACTTTATTTTGGTAAACGGTATGAGATTTTGGTCTATGCCTAGTTTTGCCATCCTCTTTTCCAGTTTTCCGAGCAGGTTTGTCAAACATAGAGTTCTTATCCCAGAAGCTGGGGTCTTTGGGTTTATCAAATAGTACATTACTATAGTCATTGACTACTATGTCTTGCATACCTAACCTATTCCACTGATCCACCACTCTATTTCCTAGCCAGTACGAAGTAGTTTTGGTAATTGCTGTTTTATAATACAATTTAAGATCTGGAATGGCTAGGCCACCTTCCACTGCATTTCTTTTCATTAGTTACCTTGATATTATGCACCTTTTGTTCTTCCAAATGAATCTTGTTATTATTTTTTCTATCTCTATGAAATAATTTTTGGGTAGTTTAATTGGAATGGAATTAAGTAAGTAAATTAGCTTAGGTAAAATTGTCATTTTTGTTATATTAGCTAGGCCTACGCATGAACAAGTAATGTTTTTCCAATGATTTAGATAGGATTTTATTTATGTGAAAAGTGTTTTGTAATGGTGTTCTTATAGTTCCTGTGTTTGTTTCAATAGGTAGACTCATAAATAATGGGTCTACAGCAATCTTAAATGAAATATCTCTTTCTATCTCTTGCTGTTGGACTATGTTGGTAGTTTATAGAAAGCCAATGACTCCATAACTTTGCTAAAGTTGTTTATTATTTCAAGTAGTTTTTTATTTGATTCTCTAGGATTCTCTAAGTTTATCATCAGATCATCTGCAAAGAGTGATAGCTTTGTTTCTTCTTTGCCTATTTTAATACCTTCAATTTCCTTTTATTTCTAGTACCATATTGAACAACAGTGGGGATAATGGACATCCTTGTTTCACCCCTGATCTTTTGGAAATGTGTCTAGCTTATCCCTATTACATATGATGTTTCCTGAAGGTTTTAGGTAGATGTTACTTATCATTTTAAGGAAGACTACATTTATTCCTATGCTCTCTAGTGTTTTTAAATAAGAATGGGTGTCATACTTATCAAAAGTTTTTTCTTCATTTTTTGAGATGATCATGTGGTTTCTGTTAGTGTTGTTGTCGATATGATCAATTATGCTGATGGTTTTCCTAATATTGAATCAGCCCTGCATTTCTGATATAAATCCTACCTGGTCATAGTGTATTGTTGTCATGACAAGTTGCTGTAATCTATTAGCTAATAATTTATTTAAAATTTTTGCATCTATATTCATCAGGGAAATTGGTCTATAATTTTCTTTCTCTGTTTGGCTCTTCCCAGTTAGGTATCAGCATCGTATTGTATCATAAAAAGAATTTGGTAAGACCTCTTCTTTGCCTATTTCCCAAATAGTCTATATAGCATTGGAATTAATTGTTCTTTAAATATTTGATAGAATTCACCTGTAAATGCATCTGACCCTGGAGAATTTTTTCCTAAAGAGTTCATGGATGGCTTGTTTAATTTATTTTTCTGAGATGGAGCTCTTTAAGCATTTTACTTCTTCTGTTTATCTGGGCAATTTATATTTTTGTAAATATGTATCCATTTCACTAAGATTGTCAATTTTATTGGCATTCAGTTGGGCAAAATTGTTCCTTATTATTGTTTTAATTTCCTCTACCTTGGCGGTGGATTCACCATTCTTATTTCTGATACTGTTAATTTGGTTTTCTTCTCTCTGTTTTTTTTAATTAAATTAACCAAAAGTTTATCTCTTTTATTGGTGTTTTAATAAAGCCATCTTTTAGTTTACTTATCCATTCAATATAGTTTATTAATTTCAATTTTATTAATCTCTCCTTTGGTTTTCAGTATTTCTAATTTGATATTTAACGGAGGATTTTTAATTTGTTCTTTTTCTAGTTTTTATTTTTTTTAGTTGCATGCCCCATTCATTCATCTCCTCTTTTTCTATTTTATTCATGTAATCATTTAGAGATATAAAACTTCCCCTAGGAATTGCTTTTGCTGCATCCCAAAAGTTTTGGTATGTTGTCTCATTATTGTCATTCTCTTGAATAAAGTTATTGATTGCTTCTGTGATTTGTTGTTTGACCCATTCATTTTTTAGGATTAGATTATTTCGTTTCCAATTAACTTTTAGTCTGTCTTTCCATGGCCCTTTATTACATATAATTTTTATTGCATTATGACCTGAATAGGATACATTTAACATTTCTGACTTTCTGCATTGGATTATGAGGCTTTTATGCCATCGTACATCATCAACTTTTGTGTATGTGCCATGTACTGCGAAGAAAAAAGTATATTCTTTCTATCCTCATTCACTTTTCTCTAGAGGTCTACCACATCTAGCTTTTCTAAAATTCTATTCACCTCCTTAACTTCTTTCTTGTTTATTTTGTGGTTATATTTATCTAGTTTAGAGAGAGGGAGATTGAGGTCCCCCACTAGGGTAGTTTTGCTGTCTGTTTCTTCCTGTAACTCTCTGAGCTTCTCTTCTAAGAGTTTGAATGCTGTACCATTTAGTAGATATGTTTAGTAATAATATTACTTCATTGTCTGTAGTGCCTTTTAGCAGGGTGTGGTTTCCTTCCTTGTCTCTTTTGATAGGATCTATTTTTGTTTTTGCTTTGTCTGAGATCAGGATTCCTACCCCTGCTTATTTTTTTTACTTCAGCTGAAGCATAACATATTCTATTCCAACCTTTGACCTTTATCCTGTGTGTGTCTCTCTGTTTCATATATGTTTCCTGTACACAATACAGTGTTTTTATGGTTTTTAATCCATTCTGCTATCTACTTCCATTTCATGGGAGCATTCATCCCATTCACAATCACATTCACAGTTATGATTACTATCTGTGTCTTTCCATCCTATTTCTCACCTGTTTATGCTTTTCTTTCTCCTTTCTCTCTTTCCCTCCTCACTATAATTTTGCGTTTGATCACAGCCTCCCTTAATCTGCCCCCCTTCTATCAACCCTCCCTCTTTTCTTTCCCTTTACATTACTACTTCTGCCCTCCCTTCTATCCCTCTCTCTTTTCTTTCCACTTTTTCCTCCTATTGCTTATAGGGCAAATTAGATGTCTATACCTAATTGATTATATTATTCACTCCTTGAGCCAAATCCATGAGAGTAAGGCTCAAACAATGCTCATCTCCTCTCTTCTTTCCCTCTACTGTAATAGGTTTTTGTGCCTTTTCCTGTAATGTAGTTTACCCTTGTCTGCCTCCTCCTTTCCTTTTCTCTTAGTACATTTTCTTAGTTTGATCAATCCACTTACTTAGATGCATTTAACCCACTTGATTAGATTTTTTTTATCATTACATAAAAGTCAACTTATGCTCATGCCCTCTATTCTACAACCCTTTAACATGGTGTAATAACAATGCAGTTCTCAACAGTAACAACTGTCATCTTTCCTTCTAGGGATGTAAACAGTTTGCCCTTATTAATAACCTGTTGTTGTCATTGTTGTTGTTTTTTCTATCCTGTGTACCTTTTTATGTCTCTCTTGAATGTTGTATTTGAAGATCCAATTTTCTGTCAAGCTCTGGTCTTTTTTCAGGAAGGTTTGTAAGTCTCCTATTTCATTGAATGCCCATCTCCTTCCCTGAAAGATTATGCTCATTTTCACTGGGTAGTTGATGCTTGGTTGTAATCCATGCTCTGGTACCTTATGGAATATCATATCCCATGCCCTACTATCTTTTTGTGCAGAAGCTGCAAGGTTCTACATAATCCTGACTGTGGTTCCATGATATTTAAATTGTTTCTTTCTGTCTGCTTGCTGTATTTTCTCTCTGACCTGGTCAGTTTGGAATTTGACTACTATATACCTTGACATTTTCAATTTGGGTTCTCTTTCAGGAGGTGATTGGTGGATTCTTTCTATGACTATTTCACTCTCTGGCTCTAGGATCTCAGAGTGGTTTTCCTTGGTGATCTCCTGAAAGATCCTGTCCATGCTTTTTGTTTCATCGTGACTTTCAGGTATACCAATAACTTTTAAATTTTCTCTCTTGGATCTATTTTCCAGGTCAGTTGTTTTACCAATGAGGAATTTTCATCTATTTTTTTTCATTCTTTTCTTTCTTTTCAACTAATTCTTGCTCTCCTACCTTCCAGTTGCCCAACTCTAATTTTTAAAAAAATTGTTTTCTTCGATTAGATTTTTTACTTACTTTACCATTTGTCCCACTTTACTTTTCAAGGAATTCCTTTCCTCAGCGAATTTTTGTGCCTCCTCCTCCATTTGGCCAATTTTGCTTTTAAGGAGTTGTTTTCTTCAGTGTACTTTTTTTTTTTTCTAGTTGGCCAATTGCAATTTTTAGTAACTTGGCCAATTGTATTTTTTAAGTACCTGTTTTCTACAGTTAATTTTTGTCCTTCCTTTTTCCAAGCTATGGACTCTCTTGCATACCTCTCATTTCTTTTCCCAATTTTTCCTCTACCTCTCTTATTTGACCTTTAAAATCCTTCTTGAGCTCTTCTAAGAGGGCTTTTTGGGTTTCAGACCAGTTCATATTCCCTTTTGAGGTTTCAGATGTGAATTTGTTGACCACATTTTCCTCTTCAGAATTTCTGACTTGATCTTTACTGTCCCCATAATAAGAATCAATGGTCCTTGTATGTTTCTTTTTGCTCATGGTGTTTGCTTACTTCCTGGCCTTTAAAAAAATTGAGCTCTCCTGTTGCGGAGTAGGGGGCTCTGACTCAAGCTTCCTGTGCTTGGAGCCCTGGGCCTGGTCACTGGCTTTGTGTGCTGGGGCCTCAGTTGCCGGCAGTTGGAGGCTATAGGGTGCTGGCAGCTTACCTGGTGTTGGGCTGGAATCAGCAGCACTGGAGCTCTAGGGGTAGGGGTGGGGAGTCTGGCCCCTGGAGGATGTCTGCTCACCTAGGCCTTTTTCTCCTTTCTTTGGCCCTTTGCCAATGGATGTTCGTTGCTGCTGGATATTTCTCCACCTGGGCATTTCCTTCTTGGAGATGTTCTTCCCAGAGTTTTGCTAAGGCACCAGGAGACTTAGCTGCCAAAGAATACAATGGCATTTGGTGGTTTTCTTAGCTGGTTTCCACTGGTTCCTCTGCCCATACTGAGATAAAGGGGGTCCTGGTGTTGTGTTTGCCTGCTCCACCACTGGGTTTCAGGATCTTCCACTGGTATGCTGAGGTGGGGTTTTCTACTAGGTTGCTGAGACATCTCCCATTCTGTACTACTCCCCCTCCCCCTAGGGCAAAAAGGGCCTTTTCCATTAATCACTCAAGCTTTCTGGGCTACAGAACTGCTGCACCCCATCTTTCTGCTGGTTCAACTATTCCAGGGTTTTTCCTGGGGCAATATTTTCTGAGCTTTCAGAGGTTAATAAGGGAGGGTGAGAGCAATTTACTTCTTACTCTACCATCTTGGCTCCCAGAAGCTTTAATTGGTGGATTCTTTCAATTTCTACTTTAGCTTCTGGTTCTACAATATCAGAGCAGTTTTCCTTGATAATTTCTTGACAGATGATGTCTAAGCTCTTTTTTTTTTTAAATCTGGGCTTTCAAGTAATCCGATAATTTTCAAATTATCTCTCCTGGATCTAGTTTCTAGGTCAGTTGTTTTTCCAATGAAATAGTTCACATTGTCTTTTCTTTTCTTCATTCTTTTGGCTTTGTTTCATTTTTTCCCTATTTCTCATGAAATAATTAATTTCCATTTGCGCCGTTCTAATTTTGAAGGAATTATTTTCTACAGTGACCAAAAGCTCACTGCTTTTTAAGGCATTCTTCTCCTAATTGGCTTTTTGGATATCTTTTACCATTTGGCCTAGTCTGTTTATTGAGGTGTTATTTTCTTCAGTATTTTTTTCATGTCTCCTTTATCATGCTGTTGACTCATTTTTCATGATTTTCTTGCATCACTCTCATTTCTCTTCCCCATTTTTCCTTATCTCTCTTGATTTTCAACATACTTTTTGAACTCTTCCATGGCCTGAGACCAATTCATATTTTTTCTTGGAGGCTTTGGATTTATGAGCTTTGCCTTTGTTGTTTTCTTCTGAGTATGTGTTTTAATCTTCCTTGTCACTTTCAGTGATTTTCAGTAGTTGGAGTTTTTTAAAATTTTTTTCTCCATTGTTTACTCATTCTCTTAGATTATTAGATGACTTCAAGTCTTTGTTAAAATAGGGCTCTGCATCCAGGGTGGAGGGTGCAGTGTCCCAAGCTTCAGGGGTTTTGTGCAGCTGTTTTTAGAGATACTGTTACGGAACTATAAGTTTTCAGTTCTTCAAGGTGGTAAGATCTAAGGAGAGGTGTATACTCCTCTCCTGGCCTATGCTCTGGTCTATGAGAGACCACAAGCACTCTTTTCTTCCCTGGAACTGTGAGGAGGGTTCCCACTCTAATATGGCTACAAGCTCTGCTATGCTAGTGCTCCTCCTCACCCTCCAAATGTCACCACCCATGACCTGGGTCTGAGTATGGGCAAAGCAACAGAGTCCTACCTCAGTGCTAGCAAAAAATACCCCATAATCTCCTGACCAATTCTCAACCCCCTTAGTGTCTGTCAGCTGAGAGCTCCAGAAGCAGCTGGTGCTCTTGCCACTGCTGATTCAGTCACTCCCAAGGCTTGAACCTGGTTTACTGGGGCTGGGGTTGTGCTGGCATGGTCTGTGCTGGACTGTGCTCCACTCTCACTCAGGTGCAATAGATCTTTCCTGCTGACTTTCTAAGTTGTCTTTGACGTCTGTGGCTGAAAGGTCAGTAAACCACCACTGCTGTGAGTTATTTAGTGACCCCAAGGACTTCACTGACTTTGCTGGGACCCTTTCTGTGTTGGTGCAGCCTGTGCTAGACTACACTACTCTCTTACCTTGGTGCAACAGAGCTTTCCTAACAACTTTCCAAGTCTTGGGTGGGAATGTTTCACTCCTCTTTTGGTGGGTTCTGCTTCTCTAGAATTTGTTTAGAGGCATTTTAAAAAAGTTTTTTGAGGGGTTTGGGTAAGAGCTCAGGTAAATTCTTGCATTCACTTCACCATCTTGGATCTGCCTCCCTCAAATTCTAATTTAAAAAATATTTCTTCAGTTGGCTTTTGTCTTTCCTTTTGCATTTGGCACATTCTGATTTTTAAGGAATTCTTTTCTTTAGTATTTTTTGTACTTTTTTTTTTAACCAAGCTGCTATTCTTTTTTCATAATTTTTGTTTTCATCACTGTCATTTGTTTTCATTTTTATCTGTTTCTGTAAGTCTTCTAGGAATTGTTGTTGGGCCAATTAATTTTTTTTTTCTTTGAGACTGTGGTTGTGGCTGTTTATATATTGTTTTCTTCTTTGGAGTTTATGTCTTAGTCTTCTTGTCACCATAGGAGCTTTTTGTGGTCAACTTCTTCTTTTGTTGTTTGCTCAATTTCCAGACTATTTCTTGACTTTAAACTTTATATTAAAATTCGACTCTGCTTGCCTCAGGATAAGGAGATCTTGTCCCTAGGTTCAAGCTTTTCCATGCTGCTATTTTCAGAGCTATTTATGGAGGGTTTGCAAGTTTTGGGTGCTTCCAAGTTGGAGTAATCGGGTAAGATTTATATTCACTGCTTTCCTTCTCTGGGTTTAGTCTTTATCCAGCAAATGTTCCTGTCTTCCTGCAGTCACAAGCACCAATCCTGCTTCTCTTGGCCCTAGAGTGGTGATCAAGTCCCTTGTTCTCTTGTAGCCACAAAGAGGTGCTAGTGTTTCTTTTTACTTTGAAAATGCACCCGAGCACCTGCTCCCTTGTGACCAGCCACAGACACTCCTCATCATACTGAAAATGTGACCCAGAAATGCATATGGGCAAATAATCAGCACCAACTACACCCAGTGCCATCCAGTGGTGCCCTATAATCTCTTTCTGACCCTCTTACTGTCTCTGGCTGAGTGTTTCCCAAACTGTTGCCATTGTTAGTACTATCACAACCACCTTTAAAGTCCCACTGCTGGTGTTGCTATAGCCTCATGAGCTCTGGGCTGCCCCCCAACCCATGTGTCATAAACCTTTCCTGCTGGCATCCTAAGTTGTTTTAGGCCGGAAAAAATATCTCACTCTGGCTTTTTGTTGGCTCTGTCTCTCCAGAATTTGATTTGGAGAGTTCTTTTAAAGTTTGTTTGTTTGTTTGTTTGTTTTGTTTTTTGAGAGGAATGTTGGGAGAGTTTAGCTGGATTGCTGAGTTTAATCTGCCATCTTCTACTGATTATTTTTTTAAAGGCATTTTATTTGGTGAAATATAATACCACTTTGAAGGATCTTTAACAACAATGTATTTCTCAGCCAACCATCAAAATAACTACAGATTCTTTGGAAGGTATAGAAACAGAAATAACTGTTCAATGACCCCCTAACAGTCAATAACAGGGAGGGCATGCCGCAGGCAGATGTATATTCACCAATACTATTCATTACTGTGATAGGGGACATCCAGTGCAGAGACCAGGTTGATGAAGGATTCCCAATCATTTGTGAGGTATTTCAGGAGTTCTGTTAGTAAATGACATTTTGTTCACTGTATTTGACCCCAAGACATTGCAGACCCTCTTAGAAGAGATCTGTAATGATTTAAAGGAGTTTGGCAAGTCCATTCACACTGGAAAAAGTAAGTGAATGAAGAATGTCTATTACGCAGATTTCAAAATGCTTTTAGCTGGATACTTTAGTATGTGTATTTGGGATAGACGAAACCCTGGTCATTGAGGTAGACCTAGAATTTAATAGGAGAAAGAAAATGTGGGGGTTTTTTTGTCTTTTTGTTTTGTTGGGGGAAAATAAATGGTTTTTCTGACTTCAGTGTTTTAAACATTTTATAATTGTTGCTATAAAGCATGGAGTATAGCTGTTAAATGAGTGAATGAATAAAAGAATGAATAAATAAACTAAAAATGAGTATCATATAGAGGACAATGTATTGGAACAAGGCAGGTATGAATATGTTGCAACATGGCCCAAATAAGAATCTTTTTTAAAAAAGTGGATTAAAAGATGCCATGAAGCAATATGTATAGAAAGAGATGATTGACTGATCACGTGGCAAGAATGAGGAATGACTAGTGGACAGTGAGAGTGCTCCATTAGTAGCCATAAATTGTCAGGAGAAAGTGAGGGTGGTCTCCAGTATACTGACTCACCCTCCCCTATCCACTACCCTTGGCAAACTAAAGGATAACAATCATACAGGTTGGAGAGACATAAGTGGCCTATGAACAACAACCTGTAAAGACCCTCTGAATCTGTGAGTTCTTATATCCATGTCAATATTTTGGGACATAGGATAAGAACACAAGGTTTTTTTCTAGTTTATATTGCTATCTCCAGTTATTCCATAAATCAGTGCTGTTTTTTGACTATTACATCTCTCCAGTTGACATAGAGATTAAACGTTTAGTGAGTGAGGCAGTTTTTGAAAGCCTTCTTACTGTTGTGATTATTTTGTCTTAATTAAATTTCTTTATGAAATAATGGCCATCATAGCTAATGTCTTTACTTTTGTTTAATTCTAATAATTACGCAGTCTTAATGAAACCTCTGTGGTGAAATCTACCTCTTTGAATTATCTGATTACCTAAAATTTGGTTATTTTTATATAAGTATTTAAAATTGGGAGTTTTCTCTATTTCACTATTTTCTGTGAACTTATGGGTATCTTACCTGCTTCTTCCTCTTTTCAGCCATTCTGTATGGCATCTAGCTTGGTGAATATCTGGGCACAGTCATCCTTCTCTCCCATCCTTTTTGCTTTAATATTTTTTTGATTAATTATGTGAGATTTGTCTAGATTTCCTTATTCCCTTGCCCAAAACATTAAGTGGTAATCTGGGACAAGAAAATCCACAGAAACATAAAAGAAAGGCAGACAGCAGAACAGACACAAAGTGTCAGTAACAGTAAGGTAAATTTGCCCCATAGAAAGTATGGCTCTTTTATTTTTATTTTATTTATTTTTTTTTAGATAAGAACCAATCTGTGGGGGTGGACTCTCTTCACTTAATGAAAGTAATGGTTAATATTCATATAGTGCTTATTATATCCTAGGCACTGGACCAAGTGCTTTACAATTATTATCTCATTTAATCCTCAGAAACACCCCACAAGGGAGGTTCTATTATTATCCCCATTATACAGATAAGAAGCTGAGACAAACAGAGGTTAAATGAATTTCTTAGTCACACAGCTAGAAAGGTTCTAAGACTGGATTTGGATTCAGGTCTTCCTAACTCCAGACCAGACATGTATACTGTGCCAGAATTATAGAATGCTTTAAGGTTTACAAAACACTCTACAAAGAAAGATGATGAATCTGAGATGTTCTCAAATACATTATTTGAGTTATATTTGTAAATGTGAAGAAAATACTTGAGCTCAAATCATCTCTAAAGTGCAGCTTCATCAATACTTTCCTCTCTACTTTGCTTCCACTTTTGGCCCACACAGCTTACACGGACTCAACTCAAACGCCATAAAAGCCCCCTGAAAGACTCAAAAATAAATGTCAATGACAGCAGCGTAAGAGAAATGCTAAAGAAACCCAAGGTAAAGAATACCAATGGCCTAAGGAAACAATAGCATGAGACAATTAGATAAACACAATTAGATTAGACAGAGCACTAGGCCTAGAATCAGGAAAATGTAGGTTAAAATTTGGTATCCAACTCACTAGATGTGTGACCCTGGGCAAGTCACTTAACCTCTATTTGCCTTAATTCACTAGAGAAGGAAATGGCAAACCAATCCAATATGTTTGCCAAGAAAACCTCTTACAAAGTCATGAAGAGACACATACCACTGAACAACTGAACAAGAAGAAGGAAGGAGCAGAGATAGGATTCATTAAATGTAGAAAAATCATAGAGAGGTAGTGCCAAAAAGGCAGAGTGACAGGAATCGGTATTGCTGAGCTTCTGTCCACAAGCCTCTAAACACCTCTAGAAAATGCACCTAATTGAATCCTAACAGAGAAATCCCTCCCAAAATCACAGTGAGTCTTTTGTCCAGGCCATATTTTTAAAAAGAGTCAGAAAAGGAGGTCTGCAAAAAATAGGAACCAGGTTGGGCCAAGAGCAAGGCCATTTAAGCTTTCTGGAACCCAAGTATAGAATGTATATGAGGGAAAGATGAGATCCCAGATGTATACTGGGGTTCCACCAAACCTTACCAGGGTTGTACCAGACCCCAAACAAAAAGTCTTTGACAGAGAAAGGTGTAAAATGGCAGCTTTGGTGGACTGAATATGGGACAAGCACAAGGGGGTGGCTTTTCCAGGCAGGAAGTCTCTGGATGATGCACAGAGAAATGAAATTCAGTATACGGTAATAGTAGTTTAACTCAGCACTCAGGAGCAGAGCAGCATCTCATTTCCAGCATATAGCCCTATTTACAGAGAAATAATCAAGGCAAAATCCCAAACAAAAGAGGAATACATAATTCTGCCACTTGTAACCAATATAGATTTCTAGCTTTCGGAAAGGAGCTGGGGCCAGAAGTAATCTGCTATTGCTCAAACCCAAACCAAAGTCAGGAGCTTGCAGAGTCAGACTAGGGATATCAGCAATCAGACTTTGCCCTGCAAAAGATCAAATCTTGGAACTCTAAAAGTTTATGGGTCCCCAGCCTTTGCCAGAGATCTTGGAAAAACACTACATTCAATAACCCAAGAAAGTAGCAACAGCAAGTGCCAAGGTGCTGCAGAGCCCAACTGTAATATTAAGTCCCAAGTCAGAAAATAGGAAGAAAGAAAGGAAATAAACATTTAAAAATGCCTACTATGTGGCAGATCTGTTCTAAGCACTTTACAAACACTATCTACTTTGACTGAACAACCCTGAGAAGTTCTCTTTTAATCCCCATTTTACAGTTGAGGAAATAGAGGCAGACAGAAATTAAGGGGCTTTCCCAGGGTCAACAAGAAAAAAAAGCCGTCATAAAGAGCTACTATTGTTATTGGGAAGCTTAAGATGAAGAAGAGGATGACTCCAAAATATCTAAAATCAAAATCTCAAGAAAAAAACATAATCTGAGCAAAGAATTCAACTAGAATTCATAGAATGAAGTATGAGCCAGAAAAAATAGAAATATTTCATTAATGAAATTAAGTGCTTGAGGGAAAACAATGGACTAGAAATTAGAGCTATGGAAGAAATAATTAGGAAGTGAAGTTGCATAAGAGGTTAAAAACATCCTTGCACAAGCAACAAACTCTCTGAAAATTAGAAAAAAAGAGATCAGTAAAAGTAGAGGATTCCATGAGACAAAAATAAATATTTAAACAAATTAAAAGGCAATGAAATAGAGGAAAACAAAATATATTTCATAACAAAAATAACTTCCCTACAAGCAGATTGAGGAGAAAAAAAATTAAGGATCACTGGATTATCTGCATGCCTTGATGCCCCCCACCCAGACCTCTACCAAACAAGAACTTAAAGAAAACTGCCCAGATTTCTTGGAACCTTAAAGTAAAGTGGAAATAGAGAGAATCCACCAGTTACCTCATTAAAGAAACCACTAAATGAAAATTCCTAGGTACATCATAGACAAAATCCACTTTCTAGATCGAATTAAAAAAAATACTGCTAAGTGTCAAAAAAGGAATTCAATTATTCAGGTGCCACAGTCAGGATCATTCACGGTTTAGCAGTCATAACTAAAAGAGAACAGAGAATGTGGAATATAATATTCCAGAAAGCAGAGGCTAAATGCTCATAGCCAAGAAAAACTTAACAAGAAAAACTTAAGAGAGAGAGGGGTATACTTTTAATGTAATAGAGGACTTTCAGGCATTCCTCATGAAAACATTAGGGTTGTATAGAAACTTTTAAATTCCAGCACAATAGTGAAGAGAAACATAAAAAGATAAACATTAATGAACAATGATAAAGGACTAAACAAATTTAAGATGTTTACACCCCAAAATGGGAAGATTATATATATATATATATATATATATATATATATATATAAAATGTCTGTGTCTGTGTGTGTGTGTGTCCCCATGAACCCTATTATCATGAGAAGGCATACAGGAAGTAAAATTAGCCAAAACCTTGGAATGCTTGTTATGTCTTTATGATATAAAGAAAATACAGAAGAGAGGGGAAAAGGAATACATTTTAGGGGTTGATTGGCAAGGGAAATGAAGGTTAGGCTAAATATCTCATATAATCTGGTTGAATAATTAGGCATCTACACAAAAATGGAGGATGGGTGGGGGAAGAATGGCTGACTTATTACCTCACTGTCATCTGAACTGGTCAAAAGAAGGAAGAATAAACTACAACAAATTAAATGGAAAGAACAATACACCAAGGGAATAAAAATCAAAAGTGAATGTTTAAAACTGCATAAAGAAGGAGCCAGACTAAAGTGAAAATATATGAAAAAATACCCCTAATCCATCCCTTTGTGGAAGTGGGAGGTCCACAGGTGTTACACATTGCACATATTTTTGAACTTTTTCAATCAGTTGCACAGATTATTTTTTTTCTTTTTGAAAAATACTGTTTGTAATATAGCATGACTCTCTGGGAGAGGGAGAAGGGAGAGAGGATTTTGAGTTTTTGCTCCTGTGTGTGCCTGTGTGTGTACGTGTGTGTGTGTGTATGTGTGTGTGTGTGTGTGTGTTCTCAATGTAGAGAACAGGGTTGGTGGGAGAGTGACAAGGAAGATTTTGGTTGATAAAAATAAATAATTTTTAGGGTAATGTGTTTGGCATAAAGCATAAACAGGGGAGGTGAAAATAGGATGGTGAGAAAGATATAAATAGTAATCATAACTGTGAATGTGAAAGGGATGAACTCTCCCATAAAACAGAAGTGGATAGCAGAATGGATTAAAAAACATAATCCTACAATATGTTGTTTACAAGAAATATTTGAAACAGAGAGCTACACACAGGGTGACCTTAAAAGGCTGGAGTAGAATGTATTATGCTTCAGCTGATATAAAAAAAAGCAGGGGTAGCAATCCTGATTTCAGACAAAGCAAAAGCAAAAATAGATCTAATTAAAAGAGATAAGGAAGGAAACTACATCTTGCTAAAAGGCACCACAGACAATGAGGTAAGATCATTACTAAGCATATGTGCACCAAGTAGTATGGCATCTAAATTCTTAGAGAAGTTAAGTGAGTTACAGGAAGAAATATGCCCCTCCTTTTTTTTTCTCTTTCCCCTTACTAGTTCTTCTCTCCCTTCAATGCCCCCTTACCTTTTCTTTCTCCTTTCCTTTCTTACAGAATATATGGCATGTTAAATTTCTATACCTGAGTATATTATCCCCTCCTTGAGCCAAATATCATGAAAGTGAAGTTCAAACAATGCTCATCTCCCTCCCTTCTTTCCCTCTACTGTAATATATCTTTGTGCCTCTTCATGTGATATAATTTACCCTTTTCTGCTTCC
This sequence comes from Phascolarctos cinereus, assembly GCF_003287225.1. Lineage (NCBI taxonomy): Eukaryota > Metazoa > Chordata > Mammalia > Diprotodontia > Phascolarctidae > Phascolarctos > Phascolarctos cinereus. Next base: position 274,962,336 of record NW_027555847.1, on the reverse strand, counting down.
TCCTTTCCTCTTCTCACATTAGTTCCTTTTAACCACTTCATTAGGGTTTTTATCATCACATCAAAGTCAACTTAAACCCATGCCTTCTGTCTATGTATGTCCCTTTTAAATGCCATAATAAAGACACAGTTCTCAAGAGGTACAAGCATCATCTTCCCACGTAGGGATGTAAACAGTTTACCCTTATTGAATGTTTTTTTTTCCCCTTTCATGTTTACCTTTGTATGCCTTTCTTGAGTCTTGTATTTGAAGATTAAATTTTCCATTGAGCTCTGGTCTTTTCATCAAGAAAGTCTGGAAGTTCCCTATTTCACTGACTGTCCATCTCCTTCCCTGAAAGATTATGCTCAATTTTGCTGGGTAGTTGATCCTTGGTTGTAATCTAAGTTCCTTTATCTTACAGAATATCATATTCCAAGCCCTCTGATCTTTTAAGGTAGAAGTTGTGATGTCCTATGTAATCCTGACTGTGGTTTCACAATATTTGAATTGTCTCTTTCTGGTTGCTTATAGGATTTTCTCCTTGACCTGATAATGCTGGAATTTGGCTACAATATTCCTTGTCTTTTTCAATTTGGGATCTCTTTCAGTGGTTGATCAGTGTATTCTTTTGATGACCATTTTATCCTCTGGTTCTCGGGCTTCAGGTCAGTTTTCCTTCATGATTTCCTGAAAGATGTTTTTCAGGATCTTTTTTTTCATCATGGATTCAAGGCAGACCAATAATTCTTAAGTTATCTCCTGAATCTATTTTCCAGGTCAGTTGTTTTTCCAATGAAGAATTTTACTTTTTCTTCTATTTTTTTTTCATTCTTTTGATTTTGTTTTACTGATTCTTGATGTTTCGTAGAGCCATTAGCTTCCGATTGCCCAATTCTAATTTTTAAAGAATTGTTTCTTCAGTTAGCTTTTGTACCTCCTTTTCCATTTGTTCCATTTTATTTCTTAGGGGGTTGTTTTCTTCAGTGTACTCCCCCCCCCATTTTTTAAAATGCATTGTTGATTTTTTCTTCTACTTCCTTCTTCTATTTCTACTTGACTATTAACATCCTTTTCAAGCTTTTCCAAGAAGGCTTTTTGGGCTTGAGACCAGTTTATATTTCTTTTTGAGGTTTCACATGTGGGTATATTCACAATGTTATCCTTCCCTGAATTTGTGTTTTGATCTTTGCTGTCACCAAGATATTTTTCTGTGGTCATTGTTTTCCTATATTGCTTCTCGCTCATCTTGTTTGCCTTTTTTCTGGCTTTTAAAGTTGATCTCTGCTTCTTGGGCACTGTCTCAGGCTTCTTGTGCTGGAAGCTAGGGCCTGCTTACTGGTTTGCTTAAGTGGGGTACTGGGTTGCCACTGGCTTACTGGGATGCCTCTCTTCCTGTACTGGTTTCCTTTAGCCACGGCAAGAGAGATATTTCCTATTAATCCCCCTAGCCTTACAAGCTAAAAGACTGTTGTTCTAGTTTTTCTGTTGACTCTACTACTTAAGTGTTTTTCCTGAGGCAATATTGTCTGGGTTTTTCCAGGGTCAATAAGGGAGAGTGAGAGAGACTTACTGATTACTCCACCATCTTAGCTCCTGGCAGTTGAAATAGATGACTTTCAAACATTTAGTCTGTGGGCTAATAGCTCCAGGAGCAGTGCTGCCACTGCTGCCATCATTGCTGCCACAAACCACTGCTGATTCAGTCACTCCTAAAGCCTGGTCCTGGTTTTCTGGTGCCAGGGCTGTATTGCATGACCTGCAGCCCTATGCTGGACAGTGCTTCTCTCTCCCCTAGTTCTGACAGACCCTTCCCACTGACCTTCTAAAGTTGTCTGTGATGTCTGTGGGCTGAGAAGACTGGAACCTGCCACTGTTGCTGGTGATTCCATCCCCTGAGTGGCTTTGCTTATGTTCTGTCTGTTTCAGTGCCCTTCCAGCCAGATGCTCTTCTCTCAGGCCAATGCAACTGGCTTTTCCTGATGACCTTCCAGGTTGTCTTGGGTTAGAAATCTGCCTCAACCTGTCTCTTTGTGGGTTGTACTACTCTAGAATTTGTTCAGAGTCACTTTTCAGAGGTATTTTAAGACATTTGAGAGAGAGCTCAGGCAAGTCCCTGCTTTCACTCCTTCATCTTGGCTCAGCCTCAACAAATCCTTTTATTAAGGGAAAGAGGCACTCATGTGTGGGCCAGGTCCAGAAAGACTCTAGAGGCTATGAGCTGGACCAGGTTTGGATTGAGACATGAGACTTTCTCAGGTGGAAATTCTAGGACAAACCACAAAACAAAGAGTATGTAGAGGTTTAGTTATTTCCAGGTGCTAATGTAAAGGTGGGCAGTGAGATAGAAAGAAGAAGCATAACATCAGTGTCCTGGGACCTTTGCCAGAGACCTTTTTAGGTAATGAGGATTTTTCAGGTCCTCCTGGGATAAAAACAGAGATACTCTTGGGATGGATCAATGTCTTCATGGATTGGAGAGTTCTCACTACTATTCACAAGTGTATCAGTGTATTTTATCCAAGGAGAGATAGATAAAATTTTTCTTAGAACCAAATGGGCCTCTGGAGATATGGTTAGAATGCTCTAGAGAGGAAGAATCTGTCAAATTAAATGTAAGGATTTCTTCTCCTCCTCCTCTTCCCCCTTCTGCTCCTTCTCATTATTATAGACAACAACTTGTTTTGCTTGGCTCCAGAGAGTAGAACTAGTTTCAATGGATTTAAATTGTAGAGGAAGTTTTAGGTTCATTCACTTTCTAACAATTGCAGCAGTCTAAATTGAAAGAGGTGAACTTGAGAGCAGTGGGTTCCCTTATATTGATGGTCTCTTTTAGATGAGTTTAGAATACTATTTATTTTTCATATACATTGTTGAAGCAATGCAATGTAATTCTAGGTGAACTCAAGTAGGCTATTGCAAGGTCAGTCTAGGAAGATGTGAAGCCTAGTAGAAGAATCTTTGTGGGCTGAATAAAATAGTGCCATTTACAAAGAAGCTAAATGGGGAGAGGACTATAAGACCTTCTGATAAGAGCAAATATGTCTACAATAAAGGCCTTAGGGCAATTGGAGAATCTGTTAGAGTCAGAGATGTGTCATATTAAGGCAGGGGCATAATTTTGAAAGTAAGTTCTAAATGAGACTGAGAACCATAGCTGACTTTGTAACTTGAATCTACATTTTCAAGAACCCTAAAAATTTGACCCAGCATTAGGTTCCAAAGACCCATAGATTAATTGACTCCAGTGAGAACTAAGAGAATAGGGACCATTGAATTGAGGAATCTGAGGAAAATCAAGCCTGGGTCTCACTTACATGAGATGTGAAAACCACAATAACCCACTTCATATTCCAATATTGCAAAAGATGTATGATAGGAAATCTACCCTGATGATGAATATAACTGACCTATGCTGTACATCTTGTGCAAGTTTTATCTGTGTTGCCCCCATAAATTCATCATAGACTGATGAACCTAACTACTTTTGTAACATTAATTTAAAAAAAACCCTTAGAATATTTGCCTTTTCTTTGTTTTAAATCACTATTATGTTAAAACCAGAAACCATTTGTAAGTAATAATATCCTTCAAAAACATTTGGAAGCTTTGTGTGTTTAATGCAGGCACATACTTCTATTCTAAAATGGTAGTATAGTAGTTGGAAACCTGTAATTTTTTTTTTTTTGCTGTAAAAGAATGGGGTAAAAAGATGAAAGGAGAGTTGCTGCAGTGATTAACCACAACAAAAAAATCAAGTAAGCCTGGGAGTCTTAAGTAGATTTAAAAGGGATCACGAGGACTGGTGAAATGCTACTGAAAGTTTGGTACCTATCAGCACTAGATATTTTCCCATTCTATTTCTTCCCCACCCGTAGACCTTTTGACCCCACAAGACATACAAGAAAGCAAATGGCCAGAGAGGAAACATCTGTGTACTTTTACAGATATACTTTGAATTCTAAGGATGCAAACTAGCTGTTTTATGGAATTTTTTTTTCTCTCAAGCTAACAAATGGCTATTTAAATTTACAGTGAAAATGGCCTAATTCTCCAATGGACATATCAGTTTACTAGACCCATTCCTATAAATCTATATAATTCATAATAGGGAAAGGTATGACTTGGTAAATGAATAGATGTCAACAGTATTACTAAACATTACTATATTTCAAGAGGCAACATAACTTGGAGAGTAGAAAGCCAAACTCAAAGCCTGGAAGACTTGATTTCAAGTCCTGTATCTTATGCATATTAGCTGTTTGACCATGGGTAAGGCATTTAATCTCTAGTTAATTTTTAAAGTTTCAATGAAAGTGCAAGCCAGGATTGGTAGAGGGATTGCCCAAAGTCAGTGAAATTTTAGTACACACACACACACACACACACACACACACACACACAACACACACACACACACACACACACTCACACATATATTTTATATGTTATAGAAAATATGCATGTACTGAAAATCTACAATACAACACGTAACGCAAATATAGTAGATGTTTTCAGTTACTATTTCTTCATATTACCCTCCTTTTTTGCATATTAGTCTTCTTTACTAGACAATACAGTATTCAGAACTTTTAGTATCCCCATTTTTAGAAAAATGGATACAATTATGAGCTATTATGTTTCTGTTTATGTCACCATGTAATATAAATTTCAAATGAAAGGTATTCAAATGAGAAATTATAACCTTCAATGGAATATATGGATTAATATGCATCCCAGGCCAAATGTGTTGTACTATGTATATTCCAGGACCAATTGGCAGAGCTTATTGCTGGCCAGCTCAACAAATGATCTATATGGTCAATTGAGTTTCATAACCTGTTGGGAGTTCAAATAGACTGGCTACGACAAACATACTGACTAGTTCTGCTATGCCATACTCTATTAATTTGGGGCATGTAGATTCAATCACATATGTCTTATCAAATCATATCTATTTAGGCTTAGAAGAAGAGTATATTCTAATCTCATTAAGTCTACACAGGTTGTTGTCTAGATAACAATAATTGGGCTGAGGATATGAAAGGGTAACTTTGATATTATATTTCATATACTTACATAATTTAATGCCAGATAGTTTCAATATTTATAACATTTGGGTACTTATTTTACAATAAGTCAGGTTGCACATGCTACACTGACAGTCCTAAGTCTTCCATGGACAGCAACACAGGGAATATGGATTTCAAGCAAAGAGGGAGTATAATTTTTAGATTTTGTATAGCATGCACACATGTCTTCTGGCTCTGATTCTAATAAATCAATTAATGTGATATTTGGGATAAATTTTAATTTTATCAATCATTTAACTTTCTAGCATTATGAGTTGTTTATATGTTTTGTTCCAGCTACTGGAAGTGAGGAAGAAGTAAGGAGAAAGGGGAAGTCAAAATCAGCTGGTGAGTAGAATAAAGAGATAGTGAGGGAAAAATCTCTTTTAGGCTATGTCCATATACAAACTTGTTTGATTTAATTCTGTTTAAAAGACAGTTGAATTGAATAAGACAACCAGGGTTTTTTGTTTGTCTACTTGATGTCAAACACCCAGTTTAACCGAATTTTATTTTTCAATTAGTTGTTTTGACATCATGTAAACAGTCTCAGAATGGCTAAGTGCTTCTGATAGCTTGGTAGAGAGAGCTTCCTAATTTACTGCCAGAGAAGCATGTGATTTTTATGCACAGAGACTGCTCCTGTGCAAGTAATTCTGTGTGCATGGATAGATATATTGCAAGAACATTTCTTCGGCAAGAGCAATTCATATTTTGTGTATTTTTACATGACTGGATTTCTGAGTACAGCAACAAACAAGAACACAAAAAAATCCATTTGTTCTTCCTTGTTCACCAATTCAATATTCTATTACACATCATTCTCCTTCTTCATTGTATTTCCTTTGCTTAGTCTTCGAACTTTCCTTTTCAATATGATCATAAGGAGAAGGACAACAAAGTAATTATATTCCTAACTTACTCATATTTTCGTGGTGGGGAGAGAACCAACAAAGAATAATCCCAAACTTTACTATTTACCATAGCTTCTCTGGCTAGGTGGGGCAACTAGGTGGTATAGTGGATAGAAAGCCAGGCCTGATGGCAGGAAGACATCTTCTTGAGTTTGAATCTCATCGTAGATATTTATTACCTTTGTGACCCTGGGCAAGTCATTTAACCCTATTTGCTTTAGTTTCCCCATTTTTAAAGTGAGCTGGATGAGGAAATAGGAAATGATTTCAATATCTTTGCTGAAAAAACCTCAGAGAGTGTCATGAGGTGTTTGACATGATTGAAACAATTGAATGCAACAAAAGCCTCTCTGGAAATGTGTTTTACAAATCCTGAGACTCTGGCAAGTTGTCTAAGAGGTTCTACAGAGAAAACAGTTATAATGAAAGAGAAGTCAAATATTTGCTGTCTACTTTCTTTCCCTAAGCTATGTGTGTGCTGCCAATTGGGAAAGCCATTGTTGTTTGAAATTAATTATATGAATTATTCATATGACATGAATCTAGATATAGTCTAGAATCAATGAATGTGACCAATAATACACAATGCACACTTATTTGACCTCCAGTCAAAATATGTATAATAATCAGTGTCTACTTATAACAATTTCTGTTACTACAAATATTTTTGTACTTCTACTTGGATAAAATCTGGACCTTTGAAGAAAGTTAATAACCTAAACCATGGCAATGAAGCAAGCATCTAAGAACCTATTTTGAGTGCAAAATCTCAGATACTGAAGAAACGCAAATATGAAGCCATATTCAATTGGTATTCCCTTCTAGTGATCTCAATTTCAGGTGTGCATTGTTTTACCAATTTGTTTAAAATAGTTTTATGCATCTGGGAAAATAAGATCACTGAGAAACTATTAACAAACAAGAAACAACTCTAAAAATACAACTTTCAATGATTGCTAAAATGAAAATGAGATAACTTGAAATAATATCCATTCTCCCCAACCACACACCCACACCCTTTCCACCACCCCAAGAAATTCTGGATTATATAATTGTTGTTTGTCCTTCATTTTCAAAGAGGACCAATGACATCATGGAGCAATATTTTGACTTGTGTGTGAATTAGATATGTGGAGCAGAACTGTGCAAAGATCATCAGCCTCCCTCTCTTTCCTGAGTCATCAAAGGCCAGTGGCAAGATAAAAGTCAAGACAACCAGCAACGGCACAGGATGCAGCGAATGACCTTGGCATCTTTAATGTCTGACTAAGCTTTAAGTGCTCCACTTATGGCCGGTGGAACAAATTGTTCTCATCCATCCATTCCACTGGAGGAAGTCTTCACGTGCTTGGGGGAGGCATCCCCCTTAATTCACTGACAGGTTTGAGGCCTGTTGGTTACCCTCAACTGGTTTACCCTATCTGCCAGGAAGTTTTGCTGTGGTATACCCATTGTGCATGCTATAGCTTCTTGGAGTCACAGGGGAAAGTTGGTGACAGTTGAATACCAAAAGTGAATAAGCAGCCTTGAAAAGGACTCAGCAAGCCCTCATACCAGAGGTGCTAGTCTTTCCTGTACACATCATACATTCCATTATATAATTAAAGAAGAATCAGAATAGCACTGTGAAACATCTTAGAAGCTTGTCACTCACATGTAATATTCATTTACAGTATAGAACCCTTATGATAAGTCAGGTGACCAAACCTCCTCACTTAGGCGTGTGTGATATTGTTTGATATGGAATAAAACTGAATTTAAAATTAAGTGGTTTTTTTTTAAATCATCCATATATTATGTTGGAGCATGGTGTAGTGAATAGAGAGCCATCCTCAGAATCTAAATGGCTTGTTTTCAAGTCCCACCTTAATCATATACTGGCTATATGATCCCGGACAATTCACTCAACATCAAAAAGCTCTGGCCAACTCTCTGAGATTATAAATTGTAGAGAAGGTGCTGACCTGCCTTGGTGAAAGAAAATAGCTTCATTTGGGAGTTTTCATTACTAATGGAATCACAAAGTCTCTACTTACATTTTATGGCCACAGAAATTGTTAAAATAATTTTAAAAGGTTTTACGGTCAGAATTTGACTATAGTCTGATTTATGGTGAAAAGTTACCTCCCTCCTGCCCCGAAATATTTGAGAAGCACTGCCCAGGTATTGAAACTTAAATAGAGTGAATGAATGTCCCGATAAGAAATAAATTAGTATAAATATTTGAGGGGAAATAGAATGCTTAATACATAAATCAATTTGTGACTACTTTTGTCTTTGATTTAAATTACTGTTGTGATAGTGATTGTGATTGTGGTGTGATAATGATTGAGGTTGTAGTTGTTGTGGTGATTGGTGATTGTGATGGATTTATTGTTGTGGTTTTAGTGGTTGTGGTTATACTTTTGCTTATGGTGGTGGTTGTGGAGGTTGTTATTGTTTCTTTTCCCAGGTTTGGTGGGAGGACAAAGAGCAAACAAACAAAAAAACCACTAATTTTTGATGGGTATGAAGAAAAGTTTTTATATTTCTGTTTAAAAACTCAATATATTCTACATACATGTGTGTACATGTATATATACATATGTGTGTGTGTGTGTGTGTGTGTGTGTGTGTATATTCTAAGCAATGATAGGGCTGCCCCTTCTTTAGGAAATTTGAAAGGAAGTAGTATTTTCTAGAGGTTAATAAACCATTGCTATGTAGGTAAGTAATTAATCAATAACACATAATAGTCAGACAACTGAAGAAAGGAAAAGTATTTCTGTTGAGGGAAAAATTACACCCTTAGGACAGAAATTGATACAATTCATCCCTCTGATATGCACTCACTATTTGGCCATAAACTTTCTTTTAGCTTTTATCACTTTGTGTTGCACAGTGAGTAGGGAATTATGATTTTTATATTAATCTATATGATATGTATAATGAACATACTAATAATTTAAAATTCTCAAGAATTGCCTTTTCTAGCTTTGAATCAGAGCTTACAATGCAACTTGAAATGATCAATCAAACCTTGACAGTGCTCACAATCACTGGTGTCATTCCCTATGTAGCTTAAATGAAGTGAATCAAAAATTGTAGAACCTGCTCCTGTCAGAGAACTCTGATACTGTGCCCTGGGGGAGGTAGTCACAACTTCCAAAGACTTGACTGCAGAATTGTTGTATTGTGGGATCTGCAGATTTCTTGCAGACAACCATTAAAAGATCATAATCCATCTTTGCCCCTCCCTTCCCATTTGTAATTTACATATATAATCTCTGTCTTCACTTCAGGAAAGTGGAATTCTGATCAGAATTTCTGATTTTCAAATCTATACCTTATAATGAAACTAATTAATTAAACAGCTACCTGATTATTGGTACTTCGGCTCTGGCTTACTGTTTCATCATTCTCAGGTTAGAAAGTGCATCAGTAAAATCGTATTAACAACAGAAAACAATTATCCGCATAATGATACTCAAATACCACAATTCATATTCATATGTTCCAATACATCTATGATTTCATTTGATTATTTCCAACAATGCCTATCTTCTCCATACCTACCTTTCTTATATGATTTTTGTTCATGTCTTCTTATAAGGTCACCATAGGTTGTCTCAGTAATACGACAAAGTCCATACTTCTTGTTTAATGGCATTGTGATCATACCAGTGGAGCACTGAGGCTGTCTACCTACCATCCTTGCTCTCTGCCACATGTCCAATCCATCTTTTCTTCCCACTATATATTATCTGATGAATAGCATGACTTCCTGTATTTCTTTAAGAAGTCATGCTGTTCATCAGAGAATATGTAATTTATATATATATATATATGCATATGTATATATTTATATTCAAAGAGAGAGATAAAATCTTAGACATCATCTAACCCAGTTCCTCTCATCCTATAGATAATGAGTCCTAGAGAATTTAAATTAGTTGTGTGAGCTCACACAAACCATTAGGAGCTGAGCCCAAAATCTTTCTATGCCAGATGATGTACTAATGCCTAACAAACTATGCCACCCAGAAATGTGCAAATAAGAAGCAAAAGGGGGGACTAAAATGTTTTGGGCAGCTAGGTGGCCTGGTGGATAAAGTGCTGGGCCTGGAGTCAAGACAAATCCATTCTCAGACATTTACTAGCTGTGTGACCCTGGGAAAGTCACTTAACCCTGTTTGCCTCAGTTTCCCTATCAATAAAATTGCAAACAGTTTCAGTATCTTTGCCAAGAAAACACTAAATGGGATCGTAAATAGTCAGACATGACTGAACAGCAACAAAAATGCTTTGAGTCAAATATTAAGGTTCAGTTTTGGAAATGTTTCCTTTTTGATAATTCAGTGAAATTTTGTCTCTAATTAATATCAAGCAAGAGAATAACCAAAAAAATTGAACTATTTTTTTCCTGTGGCTTATCTATAAGATGAATTCATGAAATCATAGGATTTCACCATCTACATGGTACAAATATGACCTATAGCTCCTCCCTCTTTTCTATTTCTTTTTCTTCTTCTTCTTTCTCTTCCTCTTCCTCCTCCTCTCCCTTCTCTCATCCCTTTTCTTCTTCTTCCTCTTTTTCTTTTTCCTCATTCTTACTAGTGGAAACTTTGTAAGAAAAATATTAGGTTCACTAAATTAGTGAATAAACAGGACCATGAAATCAAAACAGATTTTATTTTATCCAACAAATCTAACATGTAATGCTACTTTTCTGTACTGTTATAAAAGTCTCATAATGAATTTTGTAAAAACAATGGAATCCTAGTAATTTGTTTATTGATTAGTTTTATGGGAAGAAATTATCAAAGCTTCTAGACACATGCATAACACATTACTTCTTATACTAACAGCCATAAGGATTCTTTACTATACATTCAAGGAAAAAATTGGTTAAAATCAGTAGTCTTTCATTCTGCCTTAAAGGCCAATGTCTTGGAAAGTATCATGCTAGCTTCTGAAGAAAAATTCAATGATAAAGAAAAATCTTTGCAAGAAGATGTTATACCTGAATTAACTGAAAAACAAGGTCTTAATTAGATCTGAAAATCAAATCAAATAAAGTAAACAAACATTAATTATATATTTACTATGTTCCAGACACTGTGTAAGGACTGATGATAAAAAAAAAGGTAAAAATAGTTCCTTCTCTAAAGGTGCTCCTTATCTAATGGGAGAATCAAGATGTAAACAACTGGGTTCAAATAAACTCAGAGGAAAGGCACTAACATTAATAAGCACTGGAGTAAAGTGTCTCACATAAGATGTAATTTTATTTAAAATTTTAAGGATTGTAAGGGAGTCAAGAAGTGCAGATAACACAACAAGATTAACTTTGAAGACAACTTTAAAAGGCAACTTTAAATTACAAGGTCAATGAGAATTGGAGAAAGAAAATCGTATCAATTTCCAGTTGTGTGTAACAAAGGAAGGTGTAGGGTTAACTTTTCTGCACTGGCCATTCTAGTTTAGTAAAAAATTTTAAAAAAATAGTATTGCTTTTAACTATCTAGGGACTCCAAGTGACACAAAAATTAAATGAGATTTGGTTGAAAAAAAGGCAGTCAAAAGAAGAAGACTAAACTAAGGAAGGTAGAACAAAGAAAGACTTATCTCCTGTTTATTCAGAACTCTCCCCAGACACTCATTCACTCTCACTTACATCACCTGTTGCAGTAGAGTGTCGAATAAAAAGATTCATGAAGGGAACAAGGAATATGAGAAACTATGGAAAAGGGAAAGAAACTTGAAAAGAAAAAGCCCTAGTAGGCTTAACTAAAAGCACTGAAAGCATATTTCACAAGTAATTTAGTTTTTCTTCTATTCTTAAAGATGTTTATAATATCATATATCACATATAAGATGTATAGACAATGAAGACGATGTTATCATTAAGCAATTTGTAAGCAAACGTGTTTGAATGCAAGGTATAGCCTTTTTAGATTTTGACATCTTTATTTGTAGAGAGGGAGAGAAAAAAGTATAGTTGTGAGATTGCCTCTAAGAAAGCAGCCCCTCGTAGAAAAGTACTTGAGGAGAAACATAGTTCTGCAAAAGAAAAGTAGCTCTCAGAGAAAAGTACTTGCTAAATTCAAAGAAACCTGAAGTTTCTTGTTAAACAGCAGCTAATTTATATGATTAGTAATGATGACTTTGAAGTTGATAGCTAGGAAACCCAGATAAGCAGAACTGTTCATTAACTATAAGAACCTTATAGCTTGCCAATTTGTGGCAGATGTGAGAGAAGTGTGAATTCACACAATGAGACTCCTTTGGGGAGTCAGTCAGTGACCTAAGAAGCATGGCAAAAACATAGTAGAGGAGACTCTGTCTCAGTCAAACTGAGTGCTGTAAGAAGAATTTGGAATCTACATTACTTATCTCATGAGCTAACTGGAGGAAGTCAAGCATTACATCCACTGCTGGGAACTTTGAAGATTGGAGGAAAAGTTTTACTGTGAAAAGCCGAATGGAGGAAAAACAATCCTGATGTTTAACAGAAATTATTGAAGAAATGAACAGTTTGCCTGTCTTGCCCTTTACTGAGATGTAGGGCTTATGAGAAAGTAAGCCCTTCAGATGTTTGTCTGTTTTGGGCTTGCCACTGAGGCCATGAGATAGGAAAACAAACAAACAAAAAACAAACAAAACCCCCTAATAATTATTAAGTATTAGTAATAATTATTTTTAATAATAATAACAAAATAAAAGTCTTAAATAATTCTATGGATCCCAAACTTAAAATAACTACTTTTGCTAAAAGACTGTAACACTGACTTAGTGGTTCAAGTGGAAAAAAAAAATACAGCAGAGAAGAGGCCCTACCCAGCCTTTTATTTTAGACTATTTCATAAGGAGAACAAAGTCATTATACCTTGCAATCTCTGGGCAAATAGATTTCCATACTCACATATCTCCCTGACAGGAATCTGTAGATTTGTGCATACTCTTTTACACTAACACTGTGTGCATCAAAGAGAGAATGAAACTCATGTTTATGAGTGGACTATCATATTATGATTATTCTTATTTTACATTCTATTTAGTAAAATGTTCCAAGTTAAAAATAAATGTTATCATCTTGAATGATTTATTTAAATGAGAAAACACTGGTGGGGGCTTCAGAGCTACAATTTGATATACATGCATACACATATGTATATATGTGTATATATACATCTATACATGCATGCATATGTATATACACACATACGTGTGTTATATGTATAAGTGCTCATATCCCTAACACTATCTTGAAAATTAGTAGTAGTGCCATGGCCTCTACTTCTAGTAACTTCAATCTATCATTTAGAGTATAGGCTAGGTTGACTGAGCTAGCAGAGAGACAAAAAAAGACAGAGACAGAGACAGAGTCAGAGTTAGAGAAAGAGACACAGAGAGATAAAAGCAAGGAGACAGAGAAAAAGACAGAGAGAGAAAGAGAGAGAGAGAGTCCTATATTATGGGGTCTATGCACCTACTATACAAAATTGCATATAGGGTCTGGATGCATATAGGAATATAAGATCTCCCCTACTTCCCATAGACATACCTGAAAGGAGCCAGTCATGTTGGGAATAAGAACTTGGAGGGGAGAGAAAAAGGACATAGTCCTCTTTAATCATAATAAGAAGCATGGCTACAATTCCTTGCATTGGTTTCTCACTAGGCCAGAAAAGGATATTAATGCTACAAAAACAAAGAGGATTTTTTTTAAAACAGATAATCAAAATGTAAATGTAAAAATTTAAAAAATAGATAAATGAAAATGTAGTAAATTGACAGTTTCCCCCCAAATACACTTTTTGGAATGATGCCTTATGTTTTTTTAACCTATTTGCCTCTGCCTTCTAGATCCACCATCCCAAGAAAACTTACTTGTAATAAAGAAAATCAGCTAAAAAAACCCAAACTTTTCTAATACCCTAAGGTGCTAATATCTTCCCCAAAAATATGTTTAGTACACATTTTGCATATATGTGCATACATGTATATACAATATGCATACATATTTTCTCCAACTGATAAATTATAAGGTTTTTGTAAGAAAGCAATTTTTCTTTTTTTTCTTCTTCTTCTTCTTCTTCTTCTTCTTCTTCTTCTTCTCTTCTTCTTCTTCTTCTTCATTTTCTACTTCTGCTTTTTATTTCAAGTGTAGAACAGTGCCTGAAATAGTTGACACAATACATTCTTGTTGGTTGAATTATTTTTTTATCAACTTTTTCAAAAATCACATCAAATATTTCAGGTAACATTTTATACCCATACCTCCCAAATTGTCTTGTCGGAGTAATTGCTTTAGTTGGAAAGTATTTTAAGGAGGATAGACATTCTTGGTATAGCTCTCTCCCCACTTTCTCTTTTCCATAGCCTTTCATGGTATCAAAATGATGATTCTTATTTATCTTTACTGCCCACAAGAATTACTGAATTATTCAATTTTCTGTACTCCATTTTATGGGCTACTCTGAAGAGGCAAGTCCCTGGCAAAATTACTCCTTCACACTTCACCTTTGTTTTAATAGTCAGAAAGAAAATTGTCATTGTAAGATGAGGGCCTCTTTAGAGGTCACAATATATAAAACAATGAAGATAATCAGCAAGTTTGATTGGTTGGGTTTTACAACTTTACAAACAGAAAGTCATCAAATTGTTGTTTCCTAAGTTCTTAGGAAAGTTAGTCCCAGAAATATGACTTCTTTGACCTCAACATAACCTCATAAAGAAAACAAACAAACAAACAAACAAAAAATTAGTTTGTTTTTTTTGAGCTGGAGAAAGAGTGAATGCGGCCTGCTGCATTGGAAGGATTTAAATGTAACATGATATGCATGCCAATATCATTTCTCCTTCTAGGATGGTTCTTTTTATTTTACTCTCATCCCATGGAAAGCAATAATTGACATTCATATATTGCTTTTAATTTTTCAAAGTGCTTTACACACTTTGTTCCATTTGGTGCTCAAACAAACAAATCTGCAAGCTAAAGTAATTTACATGTAATAGTACTCTTATTTTACAGATAAGGAAGTTAAGGTCCTCTGCCTCTTTCATGATTGCTTTGTAAGTTTCAGGAAAAGGGATCTGAGCCTAGGTCTTCCTGGCATCGGTTTTAGCCAGTATGGGGAAGAATCATAAAGGCATCTACTGTCAAGCAGTGATGAAAGGGAGTAGAGTTGGAGAATGAGTTAATTACTGGGAGGGAGCAATAGAACTTGATTGACAGAATACTTAATTTAGGGTAAGAAAAGTAAGAATAATTTAGAGTAGAGTAAGAAGAATCAGGGCTTAGATCCTGCTTGAGATACTTCAAAGCTGTGCAAACAGGGCAAATCACTGTTTCCTCATCTCTAAAACTGTAATAATGATCATTCCTCCTTTACAAAGTTGGTAAAATAAAAGTTCACTACACATCATATCACATGCAAACCATATATTGTTTTATGTATGTTCTTTCTATCTACAAAAAAATCATAGACATATAATACATATTATTCACCCTGGTAATGACAGTACTCATTATATACTATATATGTGTTTTTATAAAGAGTCAGTGACCAAAGATATACTGACAGGAGAGAAGGGAAATATCAATGTTGACACACTGATATAGGACACTATGTAGGATCAGAAGGTCCTTTGCTAAACTTCAACATATAGAAAAAAGAAAAGAAATTAAAAATTTTAAAAATTTTAAAAAAATTAAAATTTAAAAAAAATTAAAAAACATTTCACTTCTAGAATCAGCTAGTAGATAAAGTGCTGGGGTTGGACTCAGGAAGACCTAAGAAAAACTCTGGACTCAGATATTTGCTAGCTGTGTGACCCTGGGCAAGTCACTTAATCTGTGTTTGCCTTAATTTCCTCTATTTTACAATAGGGAGAACCCTAGTACTCAGGTTATTATATCAAATGATACAATATTTATAAAGCACTTAGCACAGAGCTTGACACATAGTAGGCACTTGATAAATTCTTGTTTCCTTCCTTCATGTCTTCCACTCATAACAAAGTATCAGTAGGACCACATGACAGAACTATAAAGATGGTTCACCCAGTTTTGAGCTTCATTAATACCTGGACTACAACATCACTGAGTTGCTTCTATTTTGTTATGAAAGAGATTGTGAAGATGACCCCGAAAACTGATGTGATCACGTCTGGGTTGGTATATAGAGGCCTGAAGGACAGAGGAGGTGTTGTATACTGAAAGAATTAAAAAACAAACAAACAAACAAACAGCATAGGGATGGAGCAAAGAGTGAAGGGGTTAAGGAATGGGTAATGTTCAGGTTAGACGGTTAGTATATGTTTTATGTGAAGCCAAAAAACTAATCTCTGCTTAAAAGACAATAAAAAGCATAAACATTGGTAAATTTTCTTACTTCAAGGTACGTGTATTGCATCAGATTCCTGAGCCTACTCCATACGTATGATTTAACACATAGCAGAAGATTAATTCCAGTATACAATTCAGAATGAATTTCATTTCTTGGCAGAAAATGAGCTTTAAGACCAAAAGCACTAGAAACTAGATATTGGTGTCTGTTTATAGCCAACTCATGCAATTGCATAATGCACATTTTCAGCTGAAGACTGACTTCCACCCATTCTATTTACTTTTCAGTCAAATGCTTCTGTAGTGTTACTGAGTACTAGGAAACTTTCCATATTTTGAATCATTTATCCCTAGACTTGCCAAGTATAACCATTACCCCAAGAAAAGGTAAAAATAATGAATAAAAAATGTCACAAATTGAAACATGCCAAAAGAACTATTCCACAGCTCAATTAACTTATCTATGTTTAATTCAAGTCTGAATTTTTGTTAGGTGAGGTATATAAAGTATTCTCACTGACAATAAAAAAGCATTTGTAACACCTCAATGCATGTCTTTTGCAGATGTAGAAATATTTCCTTTGTGTATGAGGAGTTACAGAACTTTTCAATTAATCAAAAACATTTCTAAACATATCACTATCTATAAATGAGAAGCAACTAAGTACAATTCCTTGATTTAGTCCTTTCCTAAAACTTTATTATTAAATTTTGAAAAATAATTATTGTTACAAGTGTTATCAAATGTGGATAAAATCATAACCAGTTATAAGAGGCAAACCTCACCAATTTTTGCACCTCTGACACTATGGAATTAGTGTTCAAAACATCAAGAGTTAGCTAATTAACAACAACAACATAACTATCACCATAGCAACAAAATGGTAGAGTTTCTGCCTGGGAGAATTTTTTTTTGTTTCATTTGTTTTATTCTGAATTTAAGAAATAAAACAAGCATTTCCATAATGGAGTTGGATAGGTGGGGGAGATGATTGCACAGAATTGTAAATCTATTATGTATAACATGCTGTTTCTTTTAAATACTTAATAAAGTTTTATGTAATTTTTAATGAAACTTTATGTAACTTTTATGTAACTTTTTTTCTTTTTTTCATTTCTATCCCCCACCCACCCTAGAGATTGCTAGGGCATATACATATATGTATGCACATACATGCATACATGCATGCATGCATATATACATATGTGTGTGTGTAATCATTCTAAGCATACTTCAATTTATCAGAAATTGTAGCTTTAAGTCACAAAAAGGCAGGGTCTTATAAAGAAGGAAGGTGAGAGAAAGACAGGAGATTGAGAGAAAAAGAAATGGGAAGACAGGCAGCTAAGCTCATGTTGCCCAAAGAGCAAAAGCCTAGAAGAATGATCAGTTCAGAGCCATAAGGAGAAATTTCTGCATCCTAAGCAAGAATCTGGAAAAGTTCAATCATTTAATGATAGGAGTAATATAGGAATTCTGGAACACCAATATGAGAAAAGGGGAGAAGTTCATCCCTGCAGGTTATTTGGGAGTTCCCAATCTGAGCCAACAAACTTGTCTTAAAGATTTACTTTGTTCTAGGCACTGGGCTTAAGCACAGGAGATTAAAAAAAAAAAAGCAAGCAAAACAAAACAAAACAAACAAAAAACCAACCTTTAAGGAGTTTACATTCTTCTGGGGCATGGCATTTAAATTAAAATAAATACAAAGTAGTTTGAGGAGGGAGAAAATGCTACCAAACCAGATCAGGAAAATTCCTTTATAGAGGCAGCATATGAGGTGAATCTTGAAGGAAGCAAAGGATTCTAAGAGGCAGAAGATACTCATTTCCTAAAGGAGTATATTCCAGTTCTAGCTCATATTAGGCATGACCCTTATTCCCAGCTGTCTCTACGTTCTTTCTGTTTTCATGAACTAGTCTGTTCACCCCCAACCTGTGCTCATGTAGTCAAGTCTGGTTGGGGGAGGGGTGGTTCTCAGAGGGGAATTATCTATAGCTACTACACAGCTATAACTCACTCTCATGGTCCTGGGGAGTAATCTTGGCAAATTAAAGTGTATATATTTACACACAAGTCTAGCTCCTCATTTCCCAATGATATGCTTTTCATTTATAGAAATCAGTCACAATGACACAATTTACTCTTAAACATGAAATGTTTCCAAAATGAGGTCAAAGCAATAATTATCATAAAAAAGATAATAAATAATAACATGAATAAAACATTTACACTCATAACAAAAATATTCACTCATAAACCAGTCACATTTTCACACTAATGCATACAGCATTTGTGTGGGATGGACAGCTGCCACAAATTTATAGAAATCTAGCAGTAAGGGACATGAGTAGAGAAACTTGCATGTCTGAGTCTACTTATGACTCTGGACTACAGGTAGTTATGACTACAAAGTCTCTTTAAAGAACAGCCTACATCATGTGTCATCTGCTAGGTAACACTACTCTTCTGAGATTCTACTTTCCTCTAAGATAGTGGTGCTATTCTGCTATTCTTGGTCTGCTGAAGCAACGGTAAATTCTTTTAACAAACAATAGCCTTAAGTCTGTGAAAGCTGAGCATTTCTGTCTGCCTTCAGGTTTCCCTGATCCTTCCAAAACATTCGTATTTGCCCTGCTTCATATGGAAGCTGCTGCTTGGAAACTAAAAAGAAAAAGAAAATCTACTTGTTTTTTTTTAGAGAGAGGGCATTCTTCTCCCTTCAATAGGCTCAATGATCTACATAATACCAGAGAAGAGGAAATTCAGCCTACAAATTTTAGCTGAGTTTCCCTTTCTCAAGTAACATTTCAACAATGATTTTTCCCCCACTCTGGACTCAGAGTAGATAAAGAAAAAATAGCCTTATTTTTCTTTCTTCCTATCTACCTGAAACTCCATGATGCCCAACTTCCAACTCATTTGTGTGAGTAAGTTACTAGAGAGAACGTTAACTTTCTCATTTCGTGTTTTAATTGCTCTATTTATTCTTTATCTAATTTTCTCCTTTCAAATAAAGAACATGTTAATATATGGTCAAGATCTGACTCTAGTAAATCCCTCAGATTTTAACATTTCACAAACTACTACAGCAACACAGAAATGTGAGGGGTGCTGTTTGATTCCCTTCCTTTTCCCCAAACATCAGATAAATGAAAATAATAAAATATAACAAATGTGTGATTTGAAGGTTATTCGGTCTTTCCTCACTAAAGCAAAATTCAATCCAGCTTTTCCTATTACCAGAAGTGCATTGTATAATAGGCTTCAAAATTTCCAATAAACGTGTTGAAAGGAATTTAGATTTCTCTTTAACGTAAATGTCATTGTACAATGCTACCTAAGAAGTCAATTTTACCCTTCTACTCTCATAGAGGCAAAAGGTAGCTATGATAGGTAAAAGATTCTTCTATTTGCCCTTATACTGCTAGTAATACTGTTAACACTACCAATAATTTTGATACTTCACTCAACTACATGGGGTTAGTGGTATAAGTCTTATCCCCATTTTAGATGTAAGGAAACTGTATAGGAGAAATGTCACCTCTCTGACTTCATATGGTGGGTAACTACTGTCAAATATTTATTTAGCAGTACACAAAACTTATAGAGGTAAAAACCTAGGTTTTGTCATTAAGCTCAAGCATAGGCTTATGTGTAAGAGAAAACCTGAACAATCATTAGATTCTAACCAGGCTTCTTACAGGCAAAATTACATCAGAGTGACAGAAAAAATAATTCTTGCATATATTGTTATCTTATAAATTCCTCTTAGGCCATAAAATTAAAGAGATGATAACTTCATAATCCCATGCTTTCCTTCAGTCATAAAAATTGAACAGTTAAAGAGAGCCATAATCTAATATATTCCCTATGGAAAACAAACCTCAGCAAACAAACTGGAGGTAAACTAACTCAGGTTACAGATTACACTACATTTAGAGGGTTCACAAATAAGCTGATCAAGGAAGAAAATTTGCATGTCCCCAGGGAATCAAGGACAGTTAAGATTCTTCCTTTGGGTTCTTATATAAGGAATGTTTAAAGCTCCAAGTATATTTTCATATGCTAGGGGATGGATTTCAGTCAGGTGAGGGTAATATTACAGCAAACTTTTGGTTAAACACAAAATTTGTATGAGGAATGGTCCTGAGTCCCAAATAACAAAAGGAAATAAAAGAATCTCACAACAAAACAAAAGACTTATCCCAGTTGAATGGCATCTTTTTTATAGCTAGAGGCTATTTTTATCATTGTCTTAGTATGGGCAAGGTTAGCCATAGTACCTTGAACACAGAAATACCTAATAAATGATTGTTGAATTGCTAATATCACAGCGGGAATAGGAGGGGGAAAAAAGGATTTACCCTCTTACTTTTACATATAATAACCATACAATATCTCCAGTGACAAGGAATTCAGTGCTTCCCAAGACATCTCCATTATACATCAATTCAATTAAATAAATATTGATTGAGGGCTTAATTTATGAAAAGCATTGTGTTAGAGGTTTAGAGATAGAGATGAAAAATAACATGATCCTTCCTTTTAAGGAGTTTAAGGAGTTTAAGGGAGTTATGATGCATACATTGGTCAAGATGCAGAGTAGACTGTGTGATACAGCTAAATGAAGAAGTCCCTAAAAGGTCTTATAAGAAAATTTAGAAGAATTTGTTTCAGATGTCAGGATCATTAGAAATATAGTTAAGGAGAATGTGGACTTGTGCACTATATACTCAAATAAGAGAAGTGAGTCTAATATGTTAATGTCCTTTCTAAAATGAATTAGTCAAATTAAAATAATACTTCTGATGAGAACACAGTACATAAGTCTTATCACCTTT
This sequence comes from Phascolarctos cinereus, assembly GCF_003287225.1. Classification (NCBI taxonomy): domain Eukaryota; kingdom Metazoa; phylum Chordata; class Mammalia; order Diprotodontia; family Phascolarctidae; genus Phascolarctos; species Phascolarctos cinereus. Next base: position 274,941,193 of record NW_027555847.1, on the reverse strand, counting down.
CTTATTCTGGAGATCATACTTTTAATGAGGTCTAAGATGATCTTTTATTTTGCTTCCACTTTACACCATTGGCATCTATTGAAATTTCACTAAATTAAATCACCAGATGTTTTTTTATTTTTCACATAATTTAGCGTCTAGCTGTGTGTCCTCCATGTTGCACTTGACATATTATTCATATTTTATATTCAATTCAATTCAATAACTCTTTATAAAGCTCCTAAAATTCCCTCTCATCTACTTTGTTAGGCATTAGAAATAAAGAGATTTAAAAAAAAATCCTTTCTTTGAAGGAGCTTACATTTTGGAATAAGGAGCAGGGTGAGAAGCATAACACAAATACAGACGTAAATAAAAAGCAGTTACAGGGAAAGAGTTCTAATAACTGGGGGTGGGGGAATGATCAGGAAAGCATTCCATTTAGAGGCCATATTTGAGCTGAATCTTAAAGACAGGTAATGATTTTAAGAGATGGAGGCAAGGAGAGAGCATTCTATGGTGGAAGACAGATTGTAAGAATACATAAAGAAGGGAAGGAGAATTATAAATGTGGGGAACATAAATAGGCCTGCTTAACTAGAACGTAGAATGCCTGAAGGAAGGTATTGTTATATCTCTGGAATGGTAATTTGGAACTTTTTTTTTAAGTTGGAGCTTTTTTGAAGAGATCTTTAAATGCCGGGCTGGGAAGAAGTTTACAGGTACTTTGGTAGAAAATCTTGGTTTCTTTAAATTTCTCAGGTAACAACTTGATTTCTTAATAAAAGTATGTACTATTTTTTTTTTGTTTCATATAATGTGACACTGATTTTAAAAATAAAATGGCAATCAAAATCATCACAAAATTTAAAAATATTCAAAATCAGTTAAATCTTAATTAGAATAAAATTTTGTTTCATTTATCTGAGTATTGTATCTTTGGATCACAGCATTCATTATTTTTTCTTTTTCCATGAAGCTTAAATCCAAACAAGGAAACCAATTACTGTCTCTGTTTCATCATGTCAACTGAAAGTGATTTAGAGTGAAAAAAAATCTAATGCAAATGTATATTTCATGTCTCTAGCAATTATCTCTTTTGAGAAGTATCACTGGCAAAAAAAATGCATTAATTTAGAGTTAAACTATATCCTAAAATAATGAATTGATTTTTAAAAATTAGAATAAATATAACTTAATAGTTATTTAATCAATTTTGTGTTCAGTATCTAAATTGTTCTCTAAACATTAAAGTTTTATTTTATCCATGTAATCCACTTTTAAATTTGGGGCCAGTCCATTGACTGCATTCAAATTACAAAGAAATTTCATTGTCGGAATGGGGGAAAAAGCAAAAAGAAAAACAAGATTCAGAAATTACCTTACAGATTATCTCCAAATTTTACTAATCATCTCACTTTTAAATTAAGAGCCACCTTGTTTTTTTTCTTTCCTCTCAGAAGTACCTGTTTTATTTAGTATTTTATTTCCCCCAGTTACATGTAAAAACATTTTTAACTTTTGTTTTTAAAACTTTGACTTCCAAATTTTCTCCTCCATCCCTCTTCACTACCCTTCATTAAAAAGGCAAGTCATTCAATATAGGTTTCACATGTGAAGTCATGCAAAATATATCCATAATAGTTACACTGTAAAAGAAAGGATACCCCCCCAAAAAAATCTCAAGAAAAATAAAGTTTAAAAAAATTTTACTTCAGTTTGTAGTCAACATCATTCATTCTTTCTCTGGGGATGGATATCATTTTTCATCATAAGTCCTTCAGAGTTGTCTTGGATTGTTTTTTTTCTTTTTTTTTCTTTTTTTCTTTTTTTTTTTTTTGCTGAGAATAGCTAAGTTATTCGCTGGCTATTATGGAACAGTATAGCTGTTACTTTGTACAGAGTACATTTCACTTTTCATCAGCCCATGCAAGTCTTTAAAAGTTTTTCTGAGATATTCCTGCTCACCATTTCTTATGGTACAGTAGTGTGTGTGTGTATGTGTGTGTGTGTGTGTGTGTATGTGTGTGTGTGTGTGTGAATGCCTGTCTCTCTTTTACCAAGCTGTTGACTCATTATTCATGATTTTCTTGCATTACACTCATTTCTCTTCCCATTTTTTCCTTTACTTCTCTTACTTGATTTTGCAAATCATTTTTGAGCTTTTCCATGGCCTGAGACCAATTCATATTTTTCTTGAAGGCTTTGGATGTAGGAGCTTGGACTTTGTTGTCTTTTTCTGTGTGTGTTTGTCTTCCTTGTCACCATAGCAACTTTATATAGTCAGATTTTTTTTTCCCATTGTTTGCTCATTTTCCCAGTCTATTACTTGACTTTTACTCTTTGTTAAATTAGGGCTCTGCTTCCAGGGTGAAGGATGAATTGTCCCAAGCTTCAGAGTTCTGTGCACCTACTTTCAGAGATTCTTCTAGGAACCTATAAGTTTTCAGTCCTTCCAAGGATGTATGATCTAAGTAGAGGTGTTTACTACACTCCTGGTCTATGTTCTGCTCTGTGAGCAACTAGAAGCAGTCTTTTCTGCCCTGGAACTGTGAGGAGGGCCCCACTCCACTACTGCTGCAAACTCTGGTATGCTAGTGCTCTACCTTTCCTTGGGACTGACGCTCAGGACTGCAACTTCTATCAGAGTATGGGCAAAGTAACAGAGTCCTGCCTCAGTACTAGCAAAAAGACCCCTGTAATCTCCTTTTGACCAGTTGTTGGATCCTTTTACCAACTGGGCTGGGAACTGCAGAAGCAGCATCTCCTGCTGCTGCCACTGCTGATTCAATCACTCCCAAGGCCTTTTCCTAGTTAGCTAGGGCTGGAAACTATCACTGCTGCCACAGATGCAGTCCCTCTGAAGCTTACTCCTAGGTTACTGGGGCCCTGTTTGCACTGGCAAGGCCTGTACTGGACTGTGCCCTTCTCTTACCATGGTGTAATAGACCTTTTCCTGCCAACCTTCCAAGTCGTCTTGATCTGGAAATTTATTTCATTCTATCTTTTTGTGGGTTCTGCTGCTCTAGAATTTTTTTATTTATTTTTAAAGTGTTTTGGAGGAATTTGGGGGAGAGCTAAGGTGAATCCCTTCTTTTACTTTGCAATTTTGGTTCTGCCTCCCCAAGCTAACTTGTTTTAAACACACATTAGAGTGAAGTAGTTAAAGTTTTTAATTCTAATTATTTTAATATTTTTATTATAAGCTAGTTTGGAATCCAAGGTTAAACTGGACTAAAAATTCACAATTTAAATTTGTAAAATCATGTAGGAAGAAAACATCTTTCATAAATAACTGCCTAGAAATCAGTGGGTCATAGCATATAGCAAGTATTATGCTAAGTAGTACTTTATTTCTATTGATAAAGTAAACCTGTATGAGATTCACATGAAGATACAGACACACACACACACAAAAATCTATTTTTCTGTTTACTTATTGTTCATTTGCTCAGCTATGTGCAACACTTTGTGACACTTTATCTCCTTAATGCAGATTTTTATCTATCTATATTTGTATCTATATCTATATACTTGCTTTCATTCATTCAGCTGTGCCCAACTCTTTTTAAACCCATGAGTCATAGTATTCTATCTTCTACTATGCTTCGAAAACTGTCCAAGCTCATGTCCATTTTTTCCATGACAATGTTTATCAGTCTTATCCTCTATCTTCTTCTGCCTTCAATCTTTCCCAACATGAGGTTCTTCTCCGATGAGTCCTGTCTTTTCATTATGTGGCCAACGTATTTAAGCTTTAACTTAGGTATTTGACTTTCCAATGACTATTCCAAATTAATTTCTTTAAAAATGGCCTGATTTGATCTCTTCACTGTCCAAGGGATTCTCAAAAGTATTCTCTAGCACCATAGTTTGAAAGTGTATATTTTGCAGTACTCAGCTTTCCTAGTCTAACTCTCATAGCCGTACACTGATATTAAGGGGGAAAAAAATAGTTTTGACTACATGAACCTTTACCAACAAAATAATATGTGTGTCTGTGTTAGTCTATATGTGTGTATCAATTATTAATAAGTCCAGAAAAGTATTCCTCAATTCTTAATCCACTTGAAATATCACATGCAATACACAAAAAGTGGTCACACAAAAGTATTCTTACTTTTTTTATAACTTTTCAATGTATATGGTTTTCAAATAATATTCAAAATACATCCATGATGGAAAGAACACAAATTTGTCAAAACATAGAGATTTGAATCATGTTTCCACCAATTCCTAGGGGTGATGATCACTTCATGTCTCTAGTGTTCTGTTTTCTCATCTGTAAAATAGGAGAGTTAAATTAGAAGATCTGTGACAGCTTTTAGTTTAAAGTCTATGATTCTATGAAAACATCCACATTTTAGATCGAAGTCCCTTTCTATATTCTGAAATATTTGATAATCCAGTGGATATATTAAATCTTGAATTGGATGTTCTCTCCAATTATGCAAATTGGATTCAGCCAAAATGCTATAGATCTTTCTTGATATTGCCTGAAAATGTAAGTGTGTGTGTTTGTGTGTTTGTGTATGTGTATGTGTGTGTGTGTGTGTGTGTGTGTGTGTGTGTGTGTGTGTAAAATCATTCTACACATACTTCTACTTAATAGTTCTTTCTCTGGATGAAGTTAGCATCTTCCTTCAGTACTCCTTTAAAATTAATTTGGTTATTTGCAATAGATGAAATAACTTATTCACTCAAAGTCGTTCTTAAACCAATATTCCTGATACTATATACAATGTTCCCTTGGTTGGGCTCATTTCACTCTTCATTAGTTTATGCAAGTCTTTCCATGTTTTTCTAAAATCTTTGAGATTAAGATAACTTGGCACTTCTGGCAGCCAAGACAGCAGAGTAAGAAGTAAATTACAGGGGGTGGAGCCAAGATGGCAGAGTGAAAGCAGTGACTTGCTTGAGCTTTCTTCCAAATACCTATAAAAATGGCTCTAAACAAATTCTAAAATAGCAGAACCCACAAAGAGACAGAGTGAAGCAAATTTCCAGTCCAAGACAATTTGGATGATCGATCAGAAGGTGATATCATCCTTGGCGAGGAGAGGAGCGCAGTTCGGCTTGGGTGAGCAGGCTGCCTTGAACCTGGAACAGGCTTCAGATGATTGAATCACAGGGAGCTGTGCTAGTTTCCGGACATCTCAATCCAAGAACACCAAAGACAACTTAGAAGGTCAGTGGGGAAAAGTCTGTTTCTGCTGTGAGAGAGGAGCTAGGTCAGAGCCAGTTCCAGAGCTCAGAGCTCGGGAGCCAGGGTGGTGGCTGCATCCTGAGCTTCTGGCCCACAGACTGTGGGGGAATCGAGTGGCTGATCAGAGGGAAATTGCAGTGATCTCTTTGCCAGTGCTGAGGCAGGAATCTCCTGCTTTGCCCATGACTGGATCTGGGTCACAGTTCTGGGCGGCAGTCCTAGGGAGAGGAGGAGTGCTGGCACAGTGGAGCTTATAGTGGCTGGAGAGAAGAAACCTTCCTCACAGTTCCAGGACAGAAAGGAGTGCTTCTGGTCACTAATAGACCAGAGCACAGGCCAAGAAAGGAGTAAACACCTCGTCCCTTATCATACTACCTTGTAAGACCTGAAAATTTACAATTCCCTATGAGTATCTCAGAAAACAGCTGCATAAACCCCCGAAGCTTGGGACAGTACATTCTCCACGTTGGAAGCAGACTCTTACCTTAAGAAAGAGTTTAAAACTCAAGTAATTGGCTGGGATCATGAGCAAGCAGCTCAAAAAGAGTCAAACTATATTATCTTACTTTGGTGACAAAGAAAATCAAAACATACAACCAGAAGAAGACAACAAAGTCAAAGCTCCTACATCCAAATCCTCCAAGAAAAATATGAAACACTCCCAGGCCTTGGAAGAGATCAAAAGGGATTTAGAGAAGCAAGTAAGAGAAGTAGAGGAAAAACTGGGAAGAGAAATGAGAGTGATGCAAGAAAATCATGAAAAACAAGTCAACAGCTTACTAAAGGAGATCCAAAAAAAAAATGCTGAAGAAAATAACACCTTAAAAAATAGCCTAACCCAAATGGCAAAAGAGGTCCAAAAAGCCAATGAGGAGAGAATGCCTAAAAGAAAAATTGGCCAAATGGAAAAGGAAGTCCAAAAGCTTACTGAAGAAAACACTTCCTTAAAAATTAGAATACAGCAATTGGAAGCTAGTGACTTTATGAGAAATCAAGACACTGTAAAACAAATCCAAAAGAATGAAAAAATAGAAGATAATGTGAAATATCTCATTGGAAAAACAACTGACCTGGAAAATAGATCCAGGAGAGAGAATTTAAAAATTATTGGACTATCTGAAAGCCATGATGAAGCTTTCAAGAAATTTTCAAGGAAAACTGCCCTGATATTTAGAAGCAGAGGGCAAAATAGAAATTGAAAGGATCCACCTGAAAGCCATCCTCCTGAAAGAGATCCCCAAAGGAAAACTTCTACAAATATTGTAGCCAAATTCCAGAGTTCCCAGGTCAAGGAGAAAATATTACAAGCTGCCAGAAAGAAACAATACAAGTATTGTGGAAACACAATCAGGATAACACAAGATTTAGCAACTTCTGCATTAAAGGACCACAGGGCATAGAATATAACATTCCTGAGGGCAAAGGAGATAGGATTACAACCAAGAATCACCTACCCAGCAAAACTGAGTATAATCCTTCAGGGGAAAAAATGGTCATTCAGTGAAATAGAGGACTTTCAAGCATTCTTGATGAAAAGACCAGAGCTGAATAGAAAATTTGACTTTCAAATACAAGACTCAAGTGGAACATGAAGAGGTAAACAGGAAAGAGAAATCATAAGAGACTTATTAAGGTTGAACTGTTTACATTCCTGCATGGAAAGATGATATTTATAACTCATGAGACCTTTGTCAGTATTAGGGTAGTTGGAGGGGAAAAATATATATGTATATAGATGATAGATAGATAGATAGATAGATAGATAGATAGATAGATAGATAGATAGATAGAGGCACAGGGTGAGTTGAAGATTAAGGGGTCATATCTGGAGAATAAAATTAAGGGATGAGAAGGATTATACTAGGAGAAGAAGAAAGGGAGAGGTAGAATGGGGTAAATTATCTCACAAAAAAAAAAAAAAGAAAAGGGCTCTTACAGTGAGGGGAAATGGGGGAAGGTGAGAGGGAATGAGTGAATCTTATTCTCATAGGATTTGGCTTAAGGAGGGAATAACATACACATTCAATTGGGTATGGAAATCTGTCTTACCCTACAGGAAAATAGGGGGGAAGGGGACAAGAGAGCAAGGGGATGATAGAGAGGAGGGCAGATTGGGAAAGGGGGTAATCAGAAGCAAATACTTCTGAGGAGGGACAGGGTCAAAAGAAAGAATAGAATAAATGGGAGGGCAGGATAGGATTAAGGGAAATAGAGTTAGTTTTGCACAACATGTCTACTGTGGAATTGTTTTGCATAACTACACGTGTATAACCTATACTGAGTTGCTTACCTTTTCAATGAGGGTGGGTGGGGAGGGAGGAGGGAAGAAAATTTGGAACCCAAAGTTTTAAAAACATATGTTTAAAAAAATGTTTTCACATGCAACTGGGAAATAAGAAATACAGGAAATGGAGTACAGAAATCTAACCCACCCTATAGGAAAATAGAAGGGGAAGCGGATAAGAGAAGGAAGGGGAGAGATAGAAGAGAGGGCAGACTAGGGGAAGGAGTATTTAGAATGCATGCCATGTTGGGGTGGGGGGAGGGGCAAGATGGGGTAAAAATTTGGAACTCAAGCTATTCTGGAAGTACATGTTGAAAACTAAAAATAAATATATTTACATTTTTTAAAAAAAGAAGTAAATCACTCACATTGTCCTTTATTGTCCTCTAAAAACCCAGAAAATATCACCGCAGGAAAATTCCTGGTATAGCTGAGCCAGCAGAAAGACAACATGTAGTAGTCTTGTAACCTGGGAAGCTTGGAGGATTAATGAGAAAGGTCTCTCTGCCTCTGGTGGAAGGGGAGCAGTTTGGATTGGGAGACCTCCCAGCAAGCCAGTGGCAAGACACACCTAGGCAAACCAGTGAAAGATACTGAGCCCCAGGGTTGTGGAGCATATAAGCACCAAAACCAGGACCCCCTGAGCGCCTTGGCACAGGCTGGGGAATCAGTAGACTCCAGCTGAGAAAACCAACACATGTATTGGCAGGTAAGTATCCTCAAGTAGCCAAACCTTCCCATGTTTCAGCACATCTCCAAGAAGCACCATTCCAAGTGGGCAGGCATCCACCAGCAGCCAAACATTCCAGTGCTCTAAAGCATTCTGAGTGAATAGACATCTTCCAGGGGCCAGACACCCTGAACCCCTCAGCCACTCCAAGAGCTTCAGGTTTGCTGACCTCAGCTCAGCACCAGGTAAGCTGCCAGACCCCTAGAGCCTCAAGTTGTCAGCACCTGAGGCCCTAGCACACAAAGCCATTGACCAGGTGCCTGGCCCCTAGAACAAGAAGCTTGGGTCAGTGTCCCCTGCATTTCATCAAAATAACTTAACTTTAAAAGCTAGGAAAGAGGCAAACACCATGGGCCAAAACCAGAAATGGACAATGGAAACAGGGAAGATCAAAACACAAATTCAGAAGAGGAAAACATTGTCAATATACCCACATCTAAAACCTCAAAGGGAATATGAACTGGTCTCAAGCCCATAAAGTCTTCCTAGAAGAGTCAAATAAGAGTCAAATAAGAGATGTAGAAGAAAAATTGAGAAATGAAATGAGAGGAATGCAAGAGACAGTCAATATCTTGGAAGAAGAAGGACAAAAATTGGCTGTAGAAAACAAATCCTTAAAAATACAATTGGACAAATGGAAAAGTAGGCATTAAAAACTCACTGAAAAGAACTCTTTAAAAAGTAAAATGGCAGGTACAAAATCTAATTGAAGGAAACAATTCATTAAAAATTAGAATGGGAGCGGTGGAAGCTAATGACTCTTTGAG